>NC_044359.1:12569966-12655494 GCF_007364275.1 Archocentrus centrarchus
GTAAGCTGATGCAGGATGTCCAGCTAAGGCTAGCAAAATGATATTAAAAAAACAGACTGGGATTACAGAGGTTTGTATGAACTTTACAGCTACTTTGGGCTTCTGCATCACCCTAAAATCTCAGCTCTGTTACACAGTCAACAAAGACTAATTTTGGATGATGTCAGCAGTCTTCAGAGAGTAGTATCCTGCCTGGGCTGCTGATGCTAGCCAACTGTTAACCTTTCACTGGTCAGTGCATGCTCTGAATAAATTAAATGATCTGCTTTAAAAGTAAGGGTTTACTAGCATTATTGTATTTGAGTCAAAGACTTCTTTATGTTATCCATAACCCCTTCTCAGTGACGTAAAGGTACAAACTGTGTGTGCCCAAGTCAGGTCCATTAGATGAAAACTCTTGTCAGTTTGTCTAGACTCTGAAGAAAACAATCCCTCAGCAGTAAAAGTTCATTTATAGCATAAAACTATCCAGTAATTAAGAACTACTACAATTTAAAAGGGAGCTGTCATTAGGAAAAGAGTTTTCATTTCATTTTCTTGTGTTGGCCAGTATGGGTGGTTATGAAAAGGTAGCAGTGAGTGCTTTGGGAAGTAGATGTAGATGTATCTCTTTCACCTCATGCTTTTAGTAAAATATACTGCTCAAAAAAATCAAAGGAACAATTTTTAGTCACACTTTGCATCACATCAATTGAATTTCAAGGATATTAATTTTTTATGTTATCTGTTATGAACTGACACTAAGCAGCAAGGTCAGCCTTAGGGCCCAACCATGAAAACGTGCATCACTTGGTTTCTTGGATCCAGACCAAGCAAGGAGCAAGGAGGAACAGGATGAACACAGCCAGAGCTACAAAATGACCTCCAGCAGCCACTGGTGTGAATGTCTCTGACCAAACAATCAGAAACAAGGCTGAATGTCCTCTAGTGGGCCCTGGTCTAATTGCTTGGCACCATGGACCCCAACTGGCATTTGCCATAGAATACCAGAATTGGCAAGTCGTCCATTGTTGCCCTGTGCTTTTCACAGATGAGAGCAGGTTCACCCTGAGCACAGGTGACAGATGTAAAAGGGTCTGGAGAAGCCGTGGAGAACGTTATGCTGCCTGTAACATTGTTCGGCATGACTGATTTGGTGGTGGGTCAGTGATGGTCTTGGGAGGCAGATCCATGGAGGGATGCACAGACCTCTACAGGCTAGGCAACGACACCCTGACTGCCATCAGATATCGGGATGAACTCCTCGGACCCATTGTCAGACCCTGTTCTGGTGCAGTGGGTCCTGGATTCCTCCTGGTGCACGACAATGCCTGGCCTCATGTGGCGACGGTATGCAGTCAGTTCCTAGAGGATGAAGGAGTTGATGCCACTGACTGGCCCCCATACTCGCCTGACCTAAATCCAGCACAACACCTCTGGGACATTATGTTTTAGTCCAGGGGTGGCAAACTCCAGGCCTCGAGAGCAGGTGTCCTGTAGGCTTTAGATGTGTCCCTGATCCAACACACCTGAATCACATATAGAAGTCATTAGCAGGACCCTGCAGAACTTGACTGCATACTGAAGAGGTAATTCAGCCATTTGATTCAGGTTTGTTGGATCAGGGACACATCTAAAACTTGCAGGACACTGGCTCTTGAGGCCTGGAGTTGGCCACCCCTGTTTTAGTCCATCCAACACTGCCAGGTTACACCTCAGACTGTCCAGCAGCTCAGTGATGCCCTGGCCCAGAGCTGGGAGGAGATCCCCCGACTCAATAAAATGAACTAGCCTGCCGTATAATTTTTTCACTTTGATTTTCAGGGTGTCTTTGAATTCAGCCTCTGTAGGTCGATAATTTTCATTTACATCAAAAAATGTGGCATCCTTTCATTCCTAACACAGCAGTGTAATTACAGTCTTGCTGTAATAGATCATGAGCTAGGGTAACCACTTTAATGTGAGGGCTGAACTGGGCTCCTGAATTGGGGTTGCCAGAGTATCAAACAGTATTCAAAATCATTTAATTTAATTAAACAATATGACAGAAGACGACACCTGCAATCCTCAGTCCTGTAGTCAGCAACTAAAGTGAACTTTCCTCAGATATGGTTGATGAACATGTGCAGCACTAAAGTCAGAGAAAGTATTGGTGGTGCTGTGATATTGCAGTAAAAATCTATATTTGTCTCTTTAATTCTTGGTTCACAGAAATAAGTTGAGGGCCACATAAACATCACTCACCCAAAGAAATGAAGTCTGTTTTATATAACAATGAAAAGACAGCCAGAAACTTGTGAGAAAAGGTCTTTGAAGTGGGCAGAAATCCCAAACCTCATCTAAAATCCTTCATTTCTCCCATAATGGAGCTGGGAAGAGTCAGAAAGAAAGATGATTCCCCTCTGCCAAATCTTTCCTCTGCTGTATTTTAAATCAACCGCCTCTTTGTCATATTCCATCCCTTCACCTTTTTCCCTGCTTATCTTTATTCCAGTCATGTGTGGCGCCGTGGAGCGGCTGGAAAGCAAGAAGAAAGCGGGTCACGCGTCAGTGGGTCAAACTGAAGATTTAATGTTCGTGCACATGTAACCTGACATGAGACCTGATGCTTATATTCCTGTAAATTTGCTCTGGAGAGCTTTCCCCAGTCCGGGAAAAAAAAATCTAAATGTCAAATGAAATGTTTCATTCTGTTTTTCGCTGAGCCGACAGAAAGCTTCGGCTGTTATAAGCCCAAATATTTTTGCTAAAACAAATACATTTTTATCTTGATAGGCTTGACTCACAACTCAGGTCTGAACGTGTAGGCCTCTAACTGAAGTGTGAGCAACCTTAAGTTAACCTTTTTTTTGTTTTGCAGCAAAACATGTGCCACATATTTACAAAACATGTTGAAAATCATGAGGTAAAATCAATGTGGGCTTTAGGGGAAAAAATTTAGATGATGTGATTTAACTAAACCAGTCTGCACAGGCCTTGGTTTCTCATTACTGCGAAACCAATTATGTCCTGATTATACATTATTATATGATTCTAGCAGCATACCAAACCGGGCTTACATTCATTTTTGTTTTGAGCTTGTATACAACAAATAAGAAAACAATCATGTGTTTATAATACAACAACATGAGGGATGTGATGGATGGTAAACTGTAAGATGGTTTAAAGACTAATGAGCCATGGGCTTCTAGGGCTCAAAGAGATTTAATTATTCTTTTAAAACAGGTGGGTTTAAATTAGAGAATATAAAGTTTTAAATATTTAAAGTGCTAAAGAGACATTCATTAGTCATTGGACTGAGATACACTGTTGTACTTTGTAGAGTATTTTGAAAACTTTGGTTGTAATGAATTTTGAAAGTGTGCTCATTTATATTTTTCTGAATAAATATTTTGCAAAGAATTATTGTCAAATAAAGGAAATATCCATCCATCCGCCCGTCCATCCATCCATCCATCCATCCATCCATCCATCCATCCTCTTAGCTGCTTATCCAGTTCAGGGCCACAGGGGGATGCTGGAGCCAACTGTCATTGGGCGAAAGTTGAACTACGCCCTCAACAGGTCACCAGTCTATCAAAGGGTGATAATGGCATCACATTTTCTGTTATTTGTTACTTATTTTGATTAAGACTAATTCACAGTACAAATTGTTCTGCTTGCATACTGTTAAACTTCATGAATTAAGATCATATAAATTCCTAATTTCAGTGTAATAATTAAACAACTGCCTCAAAACTCTCAAAGTAAAATTATGCACTATTTAATAGAACTGAAGGACAAAGCACCCACGTGTGGAGACTTTGTTTGGCTGCACTATAATGTGAGCTGTTAGCTTTTCTGCTGCAGTATTTCTGATGAATAAGCTGCTGTGGTTCACTGCAAGGTCGGCGGTTTGCTCCCGTGCGTGTAATGGGTAAAGTGTTGTATGAATAGAAGAATGTGGATTATACTATAATACTAGAAAAGCACTACATAAATGTCAATCACTTTTCCAAAACTCTGGGAACTGCAGTGTTTAACTAAAGATGTTGTCAGATCAACCGGAGCTTGCATGTTAGGATGAGTGAGGGTGTGTGTTAGGCCCTCAAGTTCACCTTCATCAGTATTACTGTCATTTTGTATCTTGGAGTAACAATCACAGCTGAAATAGTGTCATTCTTAAGATGCAGTCTTTTGAATTGCTCAGACATGAAGAAAATTGCATCACCAACATAAGAAAGTAATCACCTAATGGCAAAAAAAAAAGGTTAAAGTAAGAAAGACATGGCACTCAATCATCATCATCATCATCATCATCATCTTGATGTCTGTAGCCCCAAGTGAGCCCACACACTGGCTGCTCCGCTCACACAGATTGGGGGCAGAGTGTTTCACCACAGGAGTGCCAGACAAAGTCAAGGACCGATGGTTTGAACAGACTAACAGAGGAAGAGGTGGGAATGAAAGAAAGGACCCCCCCCCCCAAAAAAAAAAAAAAATGCCAGGGGCGCTTCAAGGACATGCTTCCATGTTCAAAAAACGGATTATAAAACTTCGTCTGTGCTGACCAGCGGAAAAAGATTTATGTCTGTGATGTCTTAGAGAAAATTGCAGCAATCATACTAACAATCTTCCAGATGAGAATGGGAGGACCACTGGGCCAGAGACTACATAATTAGGCAGAGGATTCTTGTGCGAATTGACTCAACTACTTAGTATTCAGACTGGAAATATCACCCTATACATTGCAGTTTGAGTCTCAAAGCAAATCTCATCATGTAGTATCAAACAGAAAGCACAAATATTTGGACAGAGACACCAGAAGAGAAGAGTGATAGAAACTGCCAGGCTGGGCATTCAACTATATAGTAGATTGTTTAAGTTTATTGCTATAATGTTGGCTTTTTTTGTTTCAGTTTTTCATGCCGATGCTTTGTTTAGTTTATGATTAAGCTTCTCTGGTTACCAGGATATCCTCCAGTGATTTCTGTTCATTTCATACTTATTAATATGCATGCTAAACAAACCAAATACACAGTACATTTCTTGATCGCAGTGGAGAAAAATTGATCAAGGTTTGCTAATAAACTTGGATTCTTGCTACATAATGTTCATATTACTAAATAAATAACCTGTTCTTTATATTTATGGTATTAGTCATCAGTTTTTTTTTTACTTTATTTAACATAAACTGATTCCTCATACAGAGCTCATACACTGCAAACACTGAAGACTGAGCTTACAGTCAGAGCTGCGAACACAAAAAAAGAAAGCAATGTGCCTTCGCTTCCCATCAGCTGTGGTGAATTTTGCTCGTCTGGAGGCTCACTGGAACTATACAGAGATACTACCCAGAATTCCTGATTAGATCATAGCTGAGCATTGTGTGTTGAGGCGATCGCTCGTTGTGTGCGCAATATGTGTGGGTGGTTTTTCCAAGGGAAAGGACATAAATGGGTTACGGGACCTCATGATGTTTTGGGGGAGGGGTAACTGATTGTACCTCCTACCATTGCTCAGATCCTGTGACAGGGTTTGCCCTGAAGGAGACTGTCATGTTACCGTTGACCCCGTTAGAAAGATTGTTGCCATGGCCACAAGACGCTTTAATGAACTAATGAATCACCCTGGCACACCTCAGCTCAGACACATCAGTGTCTTGTTGAGGGCACAGTGGGAGGGAGCGGAGGGGTGGGGTCAGGCCTCCACACACACTCGATACGGGGTTTGCTTGAAGCAGTCTTGGGGACCCAGGTGGTCAATTGTTCGCAAATGTAGTGAATCAGAATTTGGTCAGAGCAGCTCTTAATCATCCGCAGAGAGAACACTTCTCATTCATTCGTCTCTGATTGCATTAGTAAGAATCTAGACGTGTCTATTCTCTACTCACATAATGGAGAGACTGTAACCTCTTTTGTTTGCAGAGTTATAGTATGTAAAAAAATTATTAATTTTGGTCTATATTCCATTATATACATCAGTCAGTCCAGCATTAGGAATAGTTCTATGTGTTGTAAAACAATTGTATGTTTTTTTGTTTTTTTGCTTACATAGTATGAGATGACACGGCTGTCGAACCTTGGCTGGAGCAGAAATGTGGCCAATTTTAGAAACCTACCTACCTTACCGTACACCTGGTCAGTATGAATAAAGCAACAACAGTAGGCGGGTGCAGTCACTGTGTATCCTGAAGCTTTGTCATGACAGTCAGATTGCCAGGTTTAGCACCAATGGCAACTTCAAAAGCTACAATGAATTACTCGGTGAGCGGATAAACTGTTTGTCAGGACACAAGTAAACCACACGTATCCCTCCCCAAACCACAGATTGTTGTAGAAGTAAATAGAGCTCATACAGCTACATCAAAAGCCACCATGACGCAAAGGATTAAGGACACATGCCGAGCACTCGAGCTGGGAAGTCTCTCCTCCGGCTCTGATTACCTTCTTAAAGTATAAGTAATGTCATCCTACTTAGCAAGACTTCAGAAAAGTTGCCTACAGATGCCTTCCTCATTTGGGTTTTAAATTGTGGGGTTTGATTGTATGTAAACAGTGGATGCAGCCACTATGATGTCACTGACAGGCATGTGAACTTGAGTCTTGAACCTCCAGCACTTTGGTCATCACCATGCTGTTTCTCTTAACCTGAAATGATGAGTGGGGCGAGAATCTGACTGAGAAACCAAAGACACTGCACGCTCATGCAGTAGCAAAATAGCGAAACCCTGAAGTATTTCCTGCTTTGTAGATGATTTCTTTTTCTATAACTGTGGCCATAATTTACAAAATTAGCTTCATGCTGTCTTGAAGAAGACTTGAAACTAGTGATTGAGACCATAAACTCATTTGTAAAGTGTTTATTCAGATCATAAATTAAGGGAAAAGTAAGGTCATTATCTCACTCATTAGCTCTTTTTTTTTTTGTAGCCAGAGGAGTCTCCACCTGCTGGCTATCAGAAGGATTGCAGGTTTAAGACGCTTCTGCATTGGTGTCGCTTTTCAGACCCAGAGGCTATGTCCATCTTTTACTGAATATACAGTGTACATGATATTTGTGCAGCGGAGGGACAAAAAGAAAACAGAGGCAACAGAGCTGAATGTTCCTTTTTAGTGGGTTTAGCACTGCAGTTCATGTAAACCTAAAGGATTTCTCTCAGATTTATAAATATGTAGTGAGTCACACTCACAACCTCCTCATCCAGAACACAATGGTTGAAATCCTTCTTAGCATTTCTCCCCTAACATTACGCAGAACAGCTTTAATGATATTTGCCCATGTTGAGTAATCCTGCTGAATTTAATTTAGAAAGAAAAAAAAAAGCCCCCAAAACAAAACAGGGTTTGAACTGATGAGCTGGAGCCTTCAGGCAGCTCTGATAACAAGGCTTTAAACTCCCCCTGCTCTACCCTTTTAGCTGTTTACAGCCTCATACAGAAGCAACAGGAGCTTTAATGCACTTTTCTCGGGTATCTCACTGACTGACGCACGCACTTCTAAACTGAAATCACCAAATGTAAGCAGTTTTAAGCAGACCTGGTGACAGACCTCTTAACATTTCACAGTACTAATGGGAGGCACTATTTCTTGTTTATGCACTGAAAGGCATGTAGAGGGTCAAGACTGGACCCTTGAAACTGGCCCCCTGTAACTTGACTGACAACCCCAAGTGTGTTAGCTAACACCATTAACCTTAAAACATTAAATTATCCAATCACATAAAAAGTCAAGTGTTTAGTATTCCCAGTGGTATCATTCCCAGTGTTCAGAAGGGCAGCAGGTCTGTTTCAGTGCAAAGGGTCTGCAGGTTTTATTCTCATCATCTTTTTAGCGGGTTTGTTTTCTTAGCACTGCATACATATAGTTATAGTATATTCTTTTGATTGGATGCACATTATCTTTGACTTCTTAATATTGGGTTAGCTGACAGACGTCCCCCTGTTATTCCTGGCTTGTGTTTTAGTTGGGCTCCTATTGTTGTGTACTGGTTTATTGCAATGTTGTTAAGTGATGTGGCACTGTTTTGTTGCCCCTCCTGTGCACCACAGGCAGCTGTGACACAGCATTCATCTCTATTGTCCCGGGTGGGTTTTTATAGTGTGACGTGTCTTGCAGCTGCCAGCCATTTAATGTTTGCTGGATGTTTCGTTTGTGGAAAGTGAGTAATGCCTGAGCTGCAAAGTATAATTTAATATCATTAAGTTTGCTTATATTCTTAAGATTTGCTCAATTTTGCATTCAAAGCATTTGGATTTAAAAGCTAGTGCCAGACAGTTTCTCTGGGAGTTACATGTCTCTGAAACAGACGTCTCACAGCAGTGCAGGGAGTGTTGCACACTTTATATTGCAAAGTGGAAAATGTGGTGTAGAAAGAAAATGCAATTACTGACCTACACCATCCTTCCCCAACTATGACCAAGTGTTTCTCTTGCTCAAACTTAACCACAGTTTATTTACTGCTGCCACAACCTTTCAGTTAACTCAGGAACAACGCGTACAATAATAGATAGATAGCACAGAAAGCAAAGCTGACACTGGACAAAATTTTCTCTGAAAGTAGGATTTTGCAGAATTATCTGACACTGATGTTCTTGACTGGTTGTCCAGTACTTACAGCTTATCCAGAGCAAGATAAGTTAGCACATCTGGCACAATGTAATTACTGCAGCACAAATTTGCTGCAGTAATTACATTTTTGCCAAAGAATACTTTTTTCTGACCACGATAAGAAAGACACTTTTGTGACACAGTTCAAATTCTAATAGGCAGATAGACACGAGAATTAGAGTAAAATTTATGTTCTCAAGGCCTGAACCCTTTCTATTTTGGACACTGCCAGTCTTGAAGGTGAGATACACTCACCTCTTTTCAAGTGCACATTATCAGCCAATCACACTGCAGCAACTCATGCATGTAGACATGGCTAAGACGACCTGCTGAAGTTCAAACTGAGAATCAGAACTGGGAAGAAAGGAGATTTAAGTGACTTTGAACATGGCATGTTTTTGGTTTGAATATTTTAATGATGTACTGGGATTTTCCCAACACAACCATCTCTAGACTTTACAGCGAATGGTCCAAAAAGGGAAAATATCCAGCGAGCTGCAGTTCTCTGGGTGAAAATGCCTTGTTGATGCCAGAGGTCATAGGAGAATGGCCAGACTTCTTAAAGCTCATAAGAAGGCAACAGTAACTCAAATAACCACTTGTTACAATTAAAGTATGAATGCACAACATGTGTAGCTGTGAAGCAGAGGGGCTACAGCAGCAGAAGACCACAGCAGGTGCCCGCTAAGGTCCTGTCAGCTCAGAGCAGGAAACTGAGACTACAGTTTGCACAGTCTCACCAAACCTGGACAATAAAAGATTGGAAAAATGTTGCCTAGGGCCAGAATTTGGTGTGAACAACATGAAAGAATGGCTCCATCCTGCCTTGTATTCACAGTTCAGATTGGTGGTGGTGTAACGGCATGGGGATATTTTCTTGGCACACTTTGGGCTCCTTTAAACACCACAGCCTATTTGAGTATTACTGCTGAACGTGCCCATCCCTTTATGACTGTAGTGTACCCATCTTGTGATGGCTGCTTCCAGCACAAAAAAGGCACAAAGCTCAAAAGATCTCGAACTGGTTTCTTGATCACTGAGTTCACTGCACTCAAATGGCCTCCACAGTCACCAGATTTCAATCTGACGGAGTGCCTTTGCGATGCGGTGGAACAGAAGATTCACATCATGGATGTGCAGCTGAAACATCTGTAGTACCGGTAACTGTGTGAAGCTGTCATGTTAATATGGACCAAAATATTTTTCTACTCTGAGCACTCAAAGCACTTTTTAGTAAACTAGAAAAAAAGGAGGGATATTTGTGTTTGGTCGATTATTTCTTTATCATGTCAATGCTTTTTAGCAGTAAATCTTATAGCATTGGAAAGCCTGATTATTTCCCCTTAAATGGAGCCACATTTGTAAGGAAAATGCATTTGTGGGTTGAGCAGCAGAGTTGAGTATGTGGGTTACACCCAGGAAAAACTTTTCAAGTCTTCTCTGTCAGTGCAAAACGGCTCATTCTGCCAAGAAGCATTGTTACAACAACGAAATAATCAACCAAACACACATTTTGCAAGAGTTCACAACAATATCACTTTATTCTGTGCCTTTAAGCGCTTTTTATCACACACACTCAGACTCCGATGGATGCATCAGAGGACATTTGGGATTCAGTATCTTGCAAAAGGATGCTTTGACATGCAGACTGGAGGAGCCATGAATTAAACCCCTCTGACGAGCAGATGACCCCTTTTGTGCACTTGGCTTTTCTTTCTGTTCTAAATATGTGCCACTCCTGTTTATACATGCAGGTATAAGAAAACAAATGAAGCATCATTTATATTAATTTAGGCCTTTGTTGCTAATATGTGCATACTCAGCTTTGTTTTATTTGCTTGTTTGCACCTCAGCTCAGTTTGGGGGGAACTGTTGGTTTAAAATGGAAATGGTAACCAGGGGAAACTGAAAATAGCAGTAACCGGCGCTCACCAACAATGGCTGCACTGAGAGTAACAATGAGAGAGGAGGGAAATAGAGGCTTTAGATGGCTTTTTACTGAAGAAAGAATGAAATAAACTAGAGGTTGTAAAGAAAACCCTTTCAACCAGCAGAGATGTGATATTTTAAACCTGTCACGGTGATGCTTGTGTGCAGTAATGTGAGCATTTCAGCCTCTTGGTTCCTTACTACCTGCCCTAAGTTATTTCTGAAGTGTATGAGCAGTGTCTCAGGTTCAGTGCATTGCAAAGCAACAAATCTATCAGCATCACAAATTTTTAAACATGTGACAGCAAGGTCAAATCCTTTATATTGTTTCTGGGAATATGAGGTTTTTAATGACCTCGGGACAGTATTACATTACACAAAAAAAGAATGTGCTGACAGCGATTTTTCTTTCAGACTTGCTGTCTTCAAATTTCACAGTCTTTAGGCAAAGACTATTAAATTTAATTAAAATTTAATCAAGTCTACACCACAATTATATTCCTGGCAGTGTGGAGATGATGGCTTTAGACCATCACGGGAGAAATGAACTTTAAAGAAAACATAATAAAACAATTGAGTGAATAAATACAACGGGAGGAGATTTTGCAGAAACACTGCAGCACACCTTTGGGAGACATCGTCAAAATCTCAGATGTGGAGCTCTGAAGCTGTTCTGGGGCCACAGTGATATGCCAACACCTTCCTAACCGAGCACCTCATGTTCTGTCAAACATCCGTGGGTTTGTTTAATTAGAACAAATGGATTTCTTTTCCATTGTACAGTCAAAAGTCTTTTCTGGACCCGGCACAAGAACAAAGGCTGCAGTAACGACTGGAATCAGCCTCAGGTGAAACCCCAAATGTTGCAACAAATTTTGGCAAAAACCTTTTTCATAAATAACTGGTTCATGTAAAGCTTTGTGAAGCCATGTTCAGGAAAAGCGAGTACACAAAAAAATAAGTAAATTACAACACTTTACCCCCCCCCTGCCCTCCCCTGTGATTCACCATAGACTGCTGTGTATGTAATTGTACAGTGAGCACGTGGCACTCGACTGCTGAGTGCACCACAGGAGGCTGCAGGGTGTTTATTCTGCAGGGTGTGCGGTGATTGAATTCAATCAAATGGAGGACAAAATGTGTTATGATTAATCTTCTCATGGCTCCAACCATCTGAGCCATCTGGCTCAGAAGAACACATAGAGTGTAGCAGTGGACCTATTGACCCACATTACTGCTTATTCTTTGGACCCTCAGGGCCAAAGAATTTTCAATATGTGGGTCAAGGATTCTGTGGGATGCAGTTATGATGTAAACACGGCCATCTTTATGTTACTATATATAGGACTGCAGTTTACTTTGAATTGTCTATATTTAGTTTGGAAAGTAGATTTGTCTTTGTTCTATGACTTAAAGGCATTTGTCCACATTCATATGTTGGAATGTAACACTATTAGGATGGCAGAAGTATGAGGAGGACGACAAAGTAAAAAAACAAACAAACAAGAAAAACAGTTTTCCTTTTCATACAATAAAATGTAACAAGGTGAATCAGATCAAGACTTTTTGGAAAGGTACCTTGACATCTTAGTCCACACTACTCTGCAGAGGCCAGGGCTCCATTGTCTCCAATAAAGTGGAGGCAAATATATATATATATTTTTTTTGCATTTTTGGCCAGCGGCTTTTATTGACAGTAGAGAGAGAGACAGGAAATGGGGGAAAGATACAGGGGAAGACACGCAGGCAAATTGGTGATGGGCCGGGACACAAACCCGCGCCGCCCGCACTGCAACGCGGCATAGGTATGTGGTGCAAAATAAGACATGTTTTTCTGTGTCAAATTTAGTGCAATTTACAGTAAATTCCTTCTCACAAATCTTATTAACTGAGGTTTCATTATTTAAGCTGCACTCATCAAAAAAAAAAAGAAAAAATTGGAGCAAAAGATTCAGTGCAATCACTCACCAACCACTGTCTTTTTTCTTAGTTGCACAGAATTTGCTGTTTTATTTTTATTCCAGTATGACTGAAGCCTTAAGCAGCTCCAGTGATGACCGGGGAAGGCTCGGTGCCTCTGGTTGTATGATGCAGAAAAAAAGGGTTAAAGGCCCTCTTCTTTCTTAAATATTGAATCTGAACTTCTTCACACACTTTGACCCAGGAGTCAAAGTGTGTGAAGAATGTTGAGGGCATTCAAACATTCATACAGTGTGGTAATTTGAATGATATATGTAATAATCTTCAATAAACTACATTTACAATTTTGCAAACCTTTAAGCACGCAGGAAACGGGACACACTGCCAGCTTGGTTACTGTGTTATTCTTTTTTTTTCTAAAAGGAGTCTGTTAACATTCAGAAAAAGAACTTTACTTTCTTTTTGAGAGCTGTGTTTAACCTGGAAGCACAGGCACGCCTCTAAAGCTCAGTATTTTAATGGGTGCACGGACAGATGTGTAAACATTTTTTGGTTACATGAGGACTTGCGTGGTGTAAATATGTCCTTGTCAACAACAGCCAGTCATATTGACCTGTGCAGCATACCAGAGCATTTTCATCACTGTCATTATATTATTTGTGAAGCTGTTTGTGTTTATACCGAAAGCAGAAGTCACTATAGCTGACAGCACTCAGAGATGGAGGCCAGGTGGGCGGATGAACCGTTTTGCCACTTTTAAGTAAGAGTTTACATCCTATTTAAACACCCAACAGCTCTGACAGTTGAAAATGGTGATAATGTGCTGTCACCTCTTACATCATCAGAGTATTTAACCATCTGAAAAGTTAAATAATCTGAGCTCTATAGCTGATATATAACATGTAATCGTGAAATGTTTTTAGCCTCTTAATGGTTAAAAAGTGGCATTGGCTTGTGCTTCTCTCATGACTATGACAAATGATGTAAAACACACCTTAACCTGCATCTGAAAATATTCCAGTGACTCGTGTTTTCAAAGACATGACATTTTGTTTGTTAGCAATGGCAGATTTGAGTCCAGCACTTTGAGTTTTGTGGGTGGTCTGCCCCTTCAGTTTACAGCTGGATCACAGGTTGCTCCTTTAAGCTTGTTGGCAAGATGAGACCTTTGATTCAAATCTTGAGTTTAAAAACTGGAGAACTGCCATGAGTACTTCAGTGAAAACTATCTCCTTAATCAGACCTACACTATTGTGTGAACGGTTGCAGAGATGTGAGGAACTGCTTCTGCACATCCAAGAATTCCAAAGTATAACCAACGGATCTTTTGGTACCTCAAACTGAAATGTGGTTTCAATACACTCTTTTTTTTTTTTTTAAATTATTTTGCCTTTTTATGGCATTATTTGATAGTCGGCAGTGAAGAGAGACAGGAAATTGTGAGGAGAGAGATGGGGGAAGACATGCAGTAAATGGCGACAGGTTTGGATGGGAACCTGCACCGTCTGCACTGCCACGTGGCATATGTGGCCACCTGTTCATCCCCTCAGCCATCCTGGCGCCCCTTTCAGTACGCTCCTACTGGTCACAGGTGCAATATGTAGTACTAGTAGTACCAACTGTAGTAGTACCAGGGGTGAAAGTAAGCCAGTACGGTCCGGTACTGCGTACCACTAAAAGACTCTGTGCTGGTACGCAGTACCTGGAAGAGGGGGAGTGGCTGTCTTCTGTAAAGCCGTCATTCAGAACCGGTCATGGCTGCACTTTGGGTCAGAATAGATCTGCTAGCAATAAGCAGTCTAAAACACAACTTAATCAGTTAATAAACAGCTTTTTTTTTTAATTGCTATGTTGGAGCCTCAGTTCTCTAGCTTCTCTCCCCTTGGAGCTTGAAGCTGTCGTCAACGGCCAGCAGTGGCACAAAAAGTGGGTATGCACTATATGCAATGCATAGGGGTGCTGCACAAGGTGGTGGGGGTGGGGGCACCAAAGCAATGCAGGGAGATTATTTCTCTAGTCGGCATTTTCTGTATTTAACAGCTGTGTATATGATATGATCAATAAGAGGCATGGCGCTGATTAGGCGCCCCTGTGCTCTTTCACCTCCCCTCCTCCTGTTAGTGACCATATTTATCCTCCTTGTGTATTTCTATCCATTATAGTCATATGGTTGTGGAAGTGGCTCCACTTTGGTCAGGCAGTACATAAAAGAGGGATGTAATGAAAGTCCTTCTAAAATATGGCTGTACCCGTCACCCAGCAGTTAGGGAACTTCCAATTTAAATCCTCAAGTTTTTACCATCATAATTATTTCTTTTAAACCAGATGTGATGAGCAAGGTGTGGATCTGTGGGCCATCACTTAAAAACTGGACATCATGTTGTATTAAATAAGACTTAAAATTAGTAATTGAGACCATAAATTCAGGAAACTGTTTACTGAGGTTTTAGATCAAGTGAGCAGTAAGGGTTTTGTCATAGACTTCTATATACTCACAGTTCTTTTTGCATTCAGAAGAGCAGCCCCCTGCCTGCTACTGCAAAGAATGCAGGTTTAAGCCTGATGCCAGTGGGTATCAAATGCATTGACATTCATGCTCACCAGAGTACTAAGCATATTTTAAGGTGACTTAAGTGATTTTGAACATGGCATGCATGTTGGTGCCAGACTGGCTGGTCTGAGAATTTCAGAAACTGCTGATCTACTGGGAATTTCCCACACAATCATCTCTGGGGTTTACAGAGAATGGCCAAAAAAAAGAGAAAATATCCAGTGAGTGGCAGTTTTCTGGGTAAAAATGCCTTGTTGTTGTCAGTGGTCAGATGGGAATGGTCAGACTGCTTCAAGCTGATAGGAAGGCAACAGTAATGCAGTCAACCACTGGTTACAACCAAGGCATGCAGAAAAGCATCTCTAAATGCACAATGTGTTGACGTAGATGGGCTACAGCAGCAGAAAACATTGCCTGGTCTGATGAGTCTGCTGTGGCACTGAGACAGTAGGGTAAGAATCCATGAAAGCATGGATCCATCCTACCTTGTATCAACAGTTTAGACTAGTTAGGGTTAGGTTTAGGGGGTTAGGATCAGGGTGGTGATGTAATGGCGTGGGGGATATTTTCTTAGCAAACTTTAGGCTCCTTAGTATTAGCTGAGCATCTTTTAAACACCACAGCCTACCTGAGTGTTGTTGCTCACCATGGCCATCATTTTATGACCACAGTGCATCCATCTTCTGATGGCTGCTTCCAGCAAGATAATGCACCATGTGACAAAATCCTCTCAAACTGGTTTCTTGAACACCGAGTTCACTGCACTCAAATGGCCTCCACAGTCACCAGATCTCAATCAGAGCTGCTTTGATGTGGTGGAACAGGAGATTCACATCATGGTTGTGCAGCCCACAAATCTGCAGCAACTGTGTGACGCTGCCATGTTAATATGGACCAAAATCTCTGCACCTTGTAGAATTACTGTACAAAAGAAACCTGCACCGAGGCACAAGTGGCACGGGAAGAAGACATGAGTACAAACAGATGATCTGACAAAAAGAAATACTACAAAGAGGACTGATTGTAGACCTCTGTCAGAAACAATAGGGGGAGACACAGGGTGGAGACAATGAGCAACCAAAACTCAGCAAACAAACAAGAACCTGGGACTGTGACAAATCTAGCGCGATTTCCTGAGACTATTGGTTACTACTGGATCTCTTTTCTGCTGGAAATGATTTGCTATGCAGAATAAAATATTTTAGTGTTACACACTACATCTCGACTCTGTACTGAATGTAACATACTTTAAATATGATATTCTTTTTATCACCAGTGCATTTGGTTGCATTTTAAGGTCTGACTTGAGCAGAACAGACGCTTGGCAGCGCAGAGCCTGTTCCAAAATGCTGTTTGAAGGTTCAAGAGGTGGTAAAGGCGCATGGCAAGACAGTCTCTTCCTCACTGTCTGCTTTTGGTGGTTGCTATGGAAACGTGCAGTCCAAACCCCCAGAAAGGCAGAATGTATGTAATCAGTGCTGGGGGGGGAGTCCTGCTAGGGTTGCTCCCAAAGAGCCGTGTTGAAATAAAGATGAATTCTCTTTTTTCTTTCGCACTCTGCGGGCCATGAAACTCAGCCTCTTTCTCTCAGTCAGATTTCCTCAGTACTCATGCTCTCATTTAACAAGTGGAAGCAATCCTGTTCCCCTCCTATTAAATATGCATGTTTAATTTGTCTCTCAGTTCATATTTCAAGAGGTGAAGGAGTTGCTGTCATGGGACTTAATTTACTAATGAAGAGGGGGGGAAGAGCTGAATCTCGTAAGTGTAAGAACATAAGGCTGTAGTTTCTATAATAGCCTTATTTTGTTGATTTATCTGTTGATCCACTTAAAAGAGCTGCATGTATTTCACTTTGTCCTCTGATTGCTATCCATATGCAGGAATAATGAATAAGAGTGCTGGCTGTTCTCAGTCTGGATGGTGACTTACACACACACACACACACACACACACACACACACACACACACACACACACACACACACACACACACACACACACACACACACACACACACACACACACACGCTGACTTCACTTAGAAAAAGTATATAAACCGTTTGCCTCTTAAAAAAAAATTAAATGGCCTTAAGATGGCAAGATACAAGGACTTGTTTACTTTGAGTGTTCTGTGTCTACACCCTTTCACCTGTTATGATGATTAGGGACCATTATTTAGAAGAGCTTAGAGTGCTGTTATTGGCTAATGCAAACAAGCTTGGTTACCAAGCTGCATCCATAAGCTGTAGGGGTGAAGACAGATACCTGGCAATTAGTACTGACAGACTAATAAATGCTAGAATTTCACTCACCAAAACTGGAGCACTGGACTTCTTGCACAGGCTGTACCCAAGCGGCAAGCTACAGGAACAGTTTTTTTGGCTGCAAAAGCAAGCTGATCTTCATAGACCCCCAAGTTAAAATGCCCAACTTCACAACAAAAAAGTTACTTGCATCCTTGTACATAAATGTTTGTGGTCTTCAGTTTTGTGCAGCTCAGAAAAATAGGACTAAACCTTGGTTTACATAAGTATATTGAATATATTAATAAAAAAGTAACTGAATAAACAGTCTTGTGCTGTGTATGATGTAGTTAACTGTCAATATCTACAAGGGGATTAAAAACATGAATGAAAAGCTAAAGTGATGTATTTAGCAAGTTAAACTTAGTAGATTCAATCAATCAAGTGATTTCTCACAGATGTTAATCTGAAAGTGCTGGCTGAGCCTGCACCTGTTCAACATGCCTGTTTTATTAAACCAGACGAAGTAGGAGCATTAGGTCCCATCTCTATAATCAAGGCTTTCCTTGCTAATCGGCTAAATGAGTTATTAAAAGCTTCTTCCACCACACAAGTTGGCTGGGGTGATTAGTGACAGAAAATGTGCCTGTTATAATGTTAAATCACAGGGTTTGTTTACTTGCTAATGAAAGTTCTGTTTCCATAAAATATGAAGATTGAAACTGATCTCAGAGCAGTGGAAGGAGAGGCAGCGGGAGCTTGTGTAGCACACTAGTCTCCCAGTATCTGTCAAAGAACAGAGGTTTATCCATAATGCACATGTGCAAACAACCAGAACAAGTTGAGAGTCTCTTAGCTCACCCAGCTCAAGCCTTTGTTAACGGAGGACCATGAGAGGCAACAGATTTTAGTGGAATCAGAGTTAAGCAGAGTTAAGCTCGCTTCCAGAGACAACAGCTAACTGCAGCCACAAGATGGATGGATGCAAAGAGGCAATGAGAGAAGCTTATGAGACAGAAAGTCATTTGAGATATAAGGAGAGAGATCACCTTCACTTTGGTTTTAATTGACATTTCACTGGACAAAAACTGCTTGCTGTGCTTGCCCTGATGGAATGACACTGCTTTGTTGATTGTTTCCCCCTTCATAACATCTGTATAGTATTAATTGTCTGGGCTACTTGTGTCAGCACACCTATCTACCACACTGGCCTTAATATTATCCAGATGGATATGGTATAAAATTCACCTCTATATAGTACACAATTTAAGAACCAGCCTCACGTGGCCTCAAGAGGAACTTTAGCTTGAGGCACTTCCATTTTTCTGCTTGGCTGAAAGTCACTATCCTCTACAGTCCTGGTCATGGTGACCTGTTGCTAGCTAACATTACCCCTGTTCTAGTGGAGCAATTATAAATTCTAAACACAACTAAAATAATGATCACCCACCAAACTTGTGTTTTTCTATGAACTTGGTGGGCAACCAGGTAATCACTGGCAAGAAATAGTCCAATAATAGCATACTGTTTAACAACTCTGTTGATGTACAATGACTTAAAAGTTAGAATGAGAAAAAACAACAAAACAACAGGCTATAAATATCAAATCTAAACATGGAAGTGTCACTGGAAATGCTCCAGTTAAAGACCCCATGTGGATCAGCCTTTTTCCTCTAGAATCAACCCTTCTGTCACGAGCTACTTCCTCTCCACGCCTCGCTTTTAATCAGTCTTTCCCAGATGGAGGCTCATCAGGGCTGCCCTCCTCTTTCATATACAGTCCCTGAGAGAAAGCTTGTGCATTTCGGACCTACTCAACCAGAGACGCCCCCTCAGCCCCTCTGCAGCTGCCAGTCGTTCCCAGGCCGGGAGAGAAGGTGAGCACAGATAAGAGGTCTTTATCTGGGTCCCAAAGGGAGGCAGGTTAAGTTTAAGGTGAAGGTCTGACATGGCTGCCGTCTGCTTGCACTGGCTGTTTCCTCCCACCTCCTCCACCTCCTGATGTGAGGCTCAGGCTCAGTCCCCAATCCCCATGTCCCTGGGCTCATTCTTGATGGCCCCTACTGCTCAGGCTTTAATGAGAAAGATGAAAGAAATGCAGGCTGGGAGAATACCCAGCCTTCCTCCCCCTCATCTCCTACCACCCCATTCACTTTGCTCCTCGTCCCGTTTGTTCAGTACAGCCTCGCTCTCACTGGCCCTCCAGCATTAACTCATCTAAGACTTTTTACTGGGGTGGGGGAAGTTTTGCTGTAATAAATCAGGAGCGAGGATGGTTTCTCTTTTTTTAATTTTTCAGGTATTATTCCCTCTGATCTTACGTGCAAATTTCTTTCCACCCTTTATTTCTTGTGTTCTGTCTCTGCTGTGGACATGTTTTAATCATAAAGCCTTAGAAATGAAGCTTTACTAAAACATGCACCATCCTCTTTCCTTGCAAGATCCTGCTTTAATCACACAGATGATGAGTGTTTATGAAGTTGTTTAAATTGTGTCACGACAATATGTAGCTTACCTTGCCCTCCCTTTCAGGCATGTCATATAAAGCATGAAAAACCTAAATAACCAATTCAGTTAATGTCAGGGTTGTCTGAATGTCCTTACATTAAATGTAACGTATACTGTAGATTCAAAATGAAATTCTACAAATTTTATGTAACATTAAGCTATAGCAGACATGCTTTTCTCAATGAAAGAACATCCTTTTGTATTAAAGAACTGTATTTTTCATTTCCAAAATCACATTTAAGGTCTAAAGTGGCATCAGAGTTCATCAGTATACACATGTGTACTTATAGCATGACCTTTACTTGAAAAATACCAATATTAGACCATATCTTCATGTTACTAGCTGTAGAAGTTTATTCAAATAAGCAAGACTAATAAAAAAAAAACAACGAAATAAAAAGAGGGTGGGGTCCCAGTCCCGACTCTGCTGTGGACATAACTCTTCAGCCCTAAATCCAGTGCTGGTGGACCTTAAGCACTGATTCTGAAGGTATCTAAACAATAATCTGAATAGCTCAGAACCTCCTCAACACACAGTCCAGCAACAGCACACACACACACACACACACACACACACACACACACACACACACACACACACACACACACACACACACACACACACACAAAAAAAAATCACCCTCAAGCAAGGAGATCCATCTGACAAATGTGGAAGTGTGTTGTCCAAAATTTGAAAAGCAATGTATGAAATCTGCTCAGTGTATTTACCACTGGCTCCACATTCTTCACCATCAGCTACTGCGATTCTGTGCTTCCATCTTGTGGTCAGTTTATGTATTGCAGCACCAAACAAACTTCCTCACATAAACCTCTGTGTGTTTCAAACAATTGTGCACTTTGTTTAGTATCTGTTCTTTACTATAATTTCATCCAATGTTCAATATACAGCAAGTTCTCCAGGCTTTCTGAAGCTTTTCTTTGGAGATTGGCTGCCTTTTTGCTCATTTTAAGTGCAGTCCTTGTATCGACCGTTTTTCTTCTTTGGTTGTTAAGCCACTTAAAACTGACCTATGAATCATTCATCTACTTTTCACTGGAACCTCCTCAGAAATGGTCTCAGTGTAAAGCACTTTACTCAAAAATTTGTCTATTACCTTTAAATTTGCTTAAATTTTAATGTTTACAAGTATGTCAGAAACGGCGTGGTAAAATGAAGACACATGGGAGGCAAATATGTATAGAGAGAAAGTAATTAATCTTACGCAGCATATTGGTGGGTTAATACTTCACTGTATGTGATGAGTCCTGCATAGTAGTGAAACCAAAAACATGTCGAAGGAGGAGGTGGTTTTTTTTTTTTATTCAGCAGTGTGAGGCTAAGATAAAAAGCAGCTCCTGAGTGAGAAACTTTATACTTTCCTAAATAAATACGATGTAAATAACAAGCAACAAAAGTCAGACCAAGACATAATCCAACAATCTCACAGTGTAACTGAGTAAGACCGACAAAGTACCTGATTCCTTTGTTTTTTTTAAACAAGTCAATATGGTAACACTTTAACCAACAGTTAGCAAAAAATGAAATGAAAAGGACCTGAAATTAGATGCACATTGATAGAAGCAGCAGTATATGTAAACACATGGACAATAATTGAGGCAAAGTGCTCTTACAGAAAAGATTAACGTGGTTATAATTTTGTAAATTCAGCGTTCCATGAATAGAATGGATTCTTGGCGTTGCCATCTCATCAGGTATTTACATGCTTTTGGACTTGTCCTGATTGTTCATGTATTTCTGGTAAACCACTGCCAGCGTGGTGAAGACGTTTCCCATGAAGAGCACCAAGTAAGAGCAGCCGCACATCAAAACCTAAATCACAGCAGGATAAAAACAAACACACCAAAGTCTAAATACAGAAAATGTAGCTTTACATATGCTTTTATGGATCTGCATTCATGTCAATTCTTTTTATGAATTCATTTTTAAAAAAAAGCTTGTTATACATTATAAAATCATGAAGCTGTCTAATGAACAAACCTGCCATTCTTTACACTCTGGGAGCTGGAACATCCTGAAGAGTGTTATGCTGTTGTAGAGCTGCCAAAACTGTACCAGAACAAACAGTCAAAAATGTCCAACACACCCCCCCCCTCCAAACATTCTCCTGCAATAATTTTCTAAATTGGTATTTTTAAACGATTTTCTAACCCCTATTAAAAAAAGAAACAAATCTAATAAAGAGGTCAGAATATTAAGAGGAGCCACTCACATGATAGAAGAACAAAAAGGGAAGGAGGAAGGTCAAGCCTCTCCACATCCAGGACTGGAAACCCTCTGAACATGAAGAAAGGACAGAAGAGAGGCCCTCAGATGAGACAGACTTAATATGTTGCTATCAGAGGATATTCCTCCTGCACTGAAATGATGCATGTGTGTAAGATAAAATAAAATCTGCATATGCACATAAGATGCTGAGATTTAAAAATGCCACAAGCAAATCAATGACAGAAAGGTGATCAGCATGTTGTATGTGCTGAGTGAAGCACTTTACATGTGAACAGGCCGAACAGCTGCAGCAGCTGGAAAACACAGATCTGGACTTCAGACTGTATAAAATGATGGAAGTTCCCACCGTGACTAACTTCTTGGTTTCTAGATGCAACACTGTGTGTTAGCATTTCAGACACTTCCACGTTCGCTTTTTAGGATCCAGACATGACTGCCAAGTTATCTGTTACAGCCAGCAAGCTTTTATTTTTTTTTTAATTTATTAACCTCTTTGTGCCGGCCGGTGTCCTCATTTGCATGCGCATTTTTTATAATGAGCTTGAACTGCAACCAAATAAGAGAGAGCAGTAATTCTTTTTGTATATAAAACCAGAGAATTTACACTTACATATCATGCATTCAATATGTCCCCAGAGCGCTATATCCTTCCTCCAACAGGTTTGCAAAAATCGTGTAAAATTGCATATAAAGCGCAAACAATACATTATAATCCTTGCAGTCATTGTTTTCATTAGCTGCTAACAACACTTCCTACATTGGACTGTCCGTCATCACGTTGTCACACGAACTATCACATGATTTCACGCAAGCTACTACCTGCAGCAACAGGGGACGTCATTTTCCCGCGAATCACTCATATTCTTGCCGGGAAATGTAGTTTTATTCTCCTAGGCCTGGCACAACAGAAACCACTGCATGTTTGACTTTATACCTTCCTGTATATGTTCCAGAGACACTTAGAACTTTGATTACACTATTGAAAGTAGTTTATTTTGATGCACATGCTGTCTTTTTGCAAATTCTGCACAGTATTCATTTTTTCCCCGTTTTTCCTACAGTTTATAAAATGAGTGTATCTTACAAATGAAGTTATGAACAGACTCAAAATTTATTTTCTGTGGTTTGAAAGGCCTCTGTGCATCTTTTTCTCATTTACAATTTTGAAGAATACAGCTATGGCTTTTCTGTATCTAGAAAAATATGTAAAAATAAACGATTTTCAATTTTTTTGTGGGTTATTGGACTTTTTAGCTAATTTCTGTAGGTACTATGGATTTCTTTCATACATATTTTGAAAATTTGGGATATAAACATTCTATTGATGTATAGAAAATTGAAATATTCCAAAAAAATGGCACTACAGCATGTAAAAATGTAAAGATATGGCCTGGCGGACCTGTTCTATTGTAGGTCATAAAGGGTTAAAAAATAAACTTCAGCCATACCCATATCATTCTGTACGATGGCAAGATCAGCCAGGCAAATATATCATGATTTATCTCCTTGTGTGCTACACACAGTATTAATGTTTCTTCTTCCTTGGCTTGCATTATTTCAGAGTTGTTCAGCTAGAAGTATAAAATGATAAGCTGGTGCACTCACCGACTGTAAGGTCCATGTTATGTCTCTCTCCCAGTGCTCTGAGTCTGTACAAACAGCCACTTTGATAGTAGTACTGGAGGAACTGGACAAAGCCTGCAAAAAAGAGAAGTATGACTTCACTGTTGGCTGAGATATCAGTGTTACAACTGTGTGTTATTTGCTACAGACAAACAGATGTGTAATTCGAATAGTACTAACAGTTTACCACCACATTTTAAGGAGGACACATATGCAGGAAACAGGTCAAAATGAGTGCATTCAAGGATCATGGCTTTCCTGTTCAAAGTTTTCAAATATAAACTAATAGATTTATTACATTTCTGTATCTGTGCAGATGCCTGTTGCAACCAGCCTTGTGCATATATAATACCCTCTTAGTACAAAATGCTGTATTAAAGTACATTCATTTCCACATACCAACTGCTTGATCTAACCTTTCTTTATACAGAATCTCATACTTCATATTCGGCCTCCAGCACATTAACACAAAAGAGACAGATATAGCTTTTATGGTGTTTCTCATCACGGGAATCGGATGCCCACAGGATGATTGAATGGATAAGGAAGATAAAATATTCCTCACACAAGCTTAAACATACACTTTTCTTTGTTTTTTTTCCTAGTGTTTGATTGCATTTGCTGTAAATTACCAGTTAATTTGGGCCTTAATGAGTCCTTTAATTGAAATATGCAAAGAAAAAAAAAACATTGTTCTGCTAAGTAGATTCTGTTTCATTTTGAGAGGCTGCAAGCCAAAAATCACTTGATTACTGATAGTGCAAGCATGTGGGGTGGAACTGGAGCAATCGCTTACTTTGGTATAGACAGTAGCTTAGGAACTGGTTTCTAAACATCTGGTAGAGAGCCCCCTCAGGCCTGCGAACAAAGATGACATTTGTTTAAAATAGAGCGCACCCCCTCAGAAAGTATTTAGATAGCAGGGATCCAATACTGAAGTCATTATATTCTAATATTTTTATAAAACTGTGATAAAAGTGGGAAACATCCCTCACCAAGTGAGCATGACTCCAGACAAGAACGTAGACACATAGTGATGGAAAACCCACCAGCCTTTGATCCTAAAACAACAAGGAAGATTTGACATTGAAGAATCAAGTACGGGATACCAACAAGCAAGGAAATATCATAAAAATGTTCATATACAGAATACATTCATATGATGAATGATAATGAACCAAAAAATACCAAAGAAATTATAAATAGTCCAGGGTTCTAGCCTGCAGCTGATCACCCAGCGGTGCGCCATGGTGAGGTCGCCTTACACCGAGCTGAGAATTTCACCGGTTCACTATTGGAACTGTTCTATCACTGCAATTAGCAAGCAGGTTGCTGCACTATAGTATTAATTCATTGCAATTTGCAACCTACCACAGGGCACAGCCAGTTTCATTCACAATGTAAACACATGATGTTCACCCTTGATTTTGTGGGGCAAACAGCGTAAAACCGAGGGGGAAGTAGAGAAAAATGGGATCTCAAAGGATAATTCTGGGTTTCCAATAAACATAAAATCCCAAGAGCTTGTCTTGTTTCTTGTCTTCGTAGACTCACAAGGATAACACACTGACGTGTTGCTTAAGGAATGTTTATTAACAATAGCTGCAGGTAAATGCATCTTATGTTCAGAGAGTCACCCTGCCTATTGTTATCAAGTCACATGGTCCAATCAGATTCAGGTGCCTCGAATGACCCGTAGGACCAACCCATTATCACAGAATATTACATCCATAATATTATCCAACTGTTCACCATCACTGAATTAGCAAGCTGGCACAGGATTTAGCGTTTAGCATTAGCAAGCTAATTAGCATTAGCCCCCACTCCCCCAACACACATGGGCTGGGCTGAAATTTTTTTCTGGCTAGAACCCTGTAGTCACATACAGTAGTTACTGGAGGGCTCAAGAATGAGGCTTTGTGCTTGTTCACAGTGCCCTGCTTTATTACAAAGACTTTACATGACCAGTTCCTATTATAATAAAAATAGAGGTGGCAGAGACAGTAAAATGGCTACAGACCTTGAGCCGTTGCTGATGAGGATACTCTCCCGGATGGTGAGTGTGCAGTAGTACCACACCAACAGGAAATTGAACAGGGCATCGAGGACCCTGGAATAACAAAAACACTGATGAGTATGTTCCTTTAAACATCAACATGGGACCTGTGGCTGTATTGGCAAGTAATCAAACATTTACTGCTGGCTGCTGCAAATATCTGCCAATATTTCAATATTTACCCAGGGCTGAAACACTTAGAGAGTTCATAACCTCATCCACAAGTTTCATGAACATAAACTCAAAAAAGAAAGAGTAATAAAGTGCAGGGAGATCGTACCTGTAGCTTAACAAAAAGCGACACGTGAAAGAAAATACGAAGAGGATGACGGTGAGGACCAGTTTAAATTTCTCATATTCATCTTTGTAGGCGAATCTGTTTGGTGAAACAACAGAAACGATTGTTAACTTGGTGTCGACTCGGACGCACTTTAAGAGACATTTTTGGGCTGGAAAGAAGAAAATGAGCGACTTACTTTGCCTGTTTGTTGAGGAGTGTTACATTGACATTTCCTAGAACAAGACTGAGATATAACCTGAACAGGAAAAGGCATCAGTTATTCAAAATGTGCTCAAATAACATATTTTAATAAATGTTTTTTAAAATGGTAAACGTCTCGTCTCATCTCTCTAAGCCTGAAACTCGTCGACTGTACGGGCACAACTCCTTGTTCCTTTCCATTATGTAAAAGGGAAAAAAAAAAAAATTGCTGCATTTTATCGTTTTCATCTAGATACACACAACAGATCCAAATTCAGAATCATACCCATTCTTCTTTGGGAGAAATGCTTCCATCTCAAAGAAATTATGAGTTCTGTCTTTAATGGAGTCCTTGATTTCCGCGATGGCATCCACCTCCTTTGGGCTTAATTTGGCTGTTGAAGAATTTGCTTTGCATCTAATGGTGGAAAAAAAAACCAAAAAAAACAAAAACAATAGGACTTACTCGTGTGCATAAGAGCAAAAAACATTTATTAGGTCACTTTTTTATGCCAAAGCCTCCTATCATAGGCTAGATTTTGAGATCTCAGAGGGGGTGCAGGAGTCTAGTTTCCTCTCAGATCACATGATTTACAATATGCTGAAAGGTTATTATTGAATTTTTGCCATTCTCTTCTGCTTATCCTGTTCAGGGTTGCAGAGGGGCTGGAGCCTATCCCAGCTGTCATAGAGCGAGAGGCAGCGTACACCCTGTACAGGTCACCAGCCTGCTGCAGGGCTAACACAGAGAGAGACAACCATTCATACCTATGGGCAATTTAGAATCACCAATTAGCCTAACCCCAGTAACTGCATGTCTTTGGACTGCGGGACGAAACCGGAGTACCCGAAGAAATCCCACGCAAGCACGAGGGGAACATTCAAACTCCACACAGAGAGGCCCGAGCCAAGGCGACAGTGCTAACCACCGCGCTGCCTTTTTGCCAAGTGAGGCCAAAAAAAAAAAAAAGACTCTCCAAGTTTAGCAGTATCATATCAAATGTTTCACCTATTAACTTTGAATTTCTGAATCATGAATCCTCAGTATCTGAAGTACACATTTTGTAAAGTATAGTGGAATATAGCTGTTACTTAACTTTTAAAATACATTTCATAAAACATGTTACTAATCTTATGTTCAAGTTGGGAATGCTGATTAAACTGCAGTAAAACAAACAAAAAAAAAAAACAACTCTCCCTCAGCTCATATACACTGCAACCAGGAAAACAACCAGGACCAGAAGCTGGAATCAACCCCTGCTCAGTGAATTTTATGTCTCAGTAACAATCTGTATCCTGAATGAGCTGATGACACATAAGCTTTTTATAAAACCATTAGATGCATATTTCGAGTCATTTTCTCTCATTTCATTTCTCAGTGTTTCATCAATACTCACTCTTCTAGCGATGCGGTGAGCTCTTTCAGTTTCTTCCTCTGACGTGCAATAGCGCTGGAGCAACTGTCCTGCAGTTTGGTCACTTCCTCGAGTTTCTGTTTATATAGACGATGGGTGTCCTGGGGTTTAAAAAAAAAAAAACAAAAAACCAGAAGATCAAATAAAAATGTATGGTAAAAGTTTCCACTATGATGAAACCTGTGAGGACACAAGAAGGGAAAAGCCACCAAAGCTTTCACAATAATGCTCAGCTGGTGGAGTCATCCTCTGATGCTGCTGCACGTTTGTCTTTAAAGCCTGTAATGTAGATTGGTAAATGGGTTATCATGTAAATAATTGTGGATTTGTTGTGAATGGGCTCTTGCCATTTCATTGATATTTTAAATCATAAACTAATAAACACCCTCTTGGTCCCAAAGAATTTAAAAATGTTATTGTACCTTAATATTTAACTATATATTAGAAGTAGGTCAAATTGGACATAATTATATTGTTTTCCTCGAGGCATGTGACCTGTTATCACAGTTGAAGCACTGCAGAGTTACCTGAATTTTAACGGTGATCATATTTTGACATCTACAGCGGGTGATGCTTTGGTTCCAAAGTACTCTGCTACAATAAGCAAGCACTTTGTATTCACAGCCTCTTGTATAGCAGCAACAATAGAGGAATGTAACTAAGCACATTCACTCATGCACTTATACCTTTGTACAAGTTTACTTCTAGCTTTTTGTAGGGACTGGTAACCGGTCTGATAAAGTGGTTAAAATGTCAGCTACCACATGACCGGTCCATACCAAACAATTTCTCAGTCACCGCTTCAACTGATTCTGGAAAAGCTGGAAACAGGAATACATTTTCAGCCTCTGGCTTCATGTAACCCAACATAAAGATAATAACAGTTCCAGTCGTGTCCAATCTTGAGAAAAGCAAGCATTATTCTCATCATATCATAGCAAATACCCAAAACTGAGCTATCAGAATCATATAGAAACGGTCTCTCCTGTATTTGAGGGAAAATCATGTATATTTACAGAGAATTAACAGTTGTAGGCAGCAGTTACTTTGAATATTATTAATTTACACACAAAACATATCAGTTCAGTACACAAAACATGATTCGGTTCACAAACAAATTTCTTAGAACTTCTTCATTTTTTGCAAACAATAACAAAAAATTTACTTTTAATGGACATAAAAGTCACATTTGAGTAGAAAACAAATGACAATTGAGTAAAAAAAAAAAAAAACTGATGATCAACTGATCAGTGTCAGCCACAGATCACCTGAGAGGTCTGTTACTGTTTCACTGCTAAAACTCAATGCAACACAACAACATTCCTCAGAAAAAAAAAAGCTGACACAATAATCCTCTTCTGATCAGATTCATCAGAATAACACTTTCCACTCATAAACAGTTTGATTTCATTCTCACATCATATGAGAGTTTGTCTGCTAAGTGTCCGACTCGTCCACAACGTTAGCTCCACCTCAAAGAAAGTTTCAGCAGCCCGGGCCAACAGCAGCAGCGGTTACCGACAGAGAAGTCCTCAACGACTCACCTCAGTATCGCTGTCATCGGACAGAAGTGAGCTTCTCTCACCCATCAACTCTTTTTGAACTCTTTTGACAAAGTTTTACAGCCTCCTCCAGAGTAAATTTATGAAGACGTTTCACGAGGTAAACAGTGATCTTACAGTTCTGACAAAAAAAAAAAAAAAAGATCGGCTACATTTAAACGGTTGTAAATGACTATTTGGCTTATAATCTGTCAAACACATGTCAAACATATCTCTCATGAAAAACAGTAAGTCATTTTGACCATTTAACAACATTACTGTCACAAGACAGAAGCTGCATTCACATCTGGCAAATTGACGTTTATATATATTCTTTATTTATCTGCGAAAAAAGTGTCGTTGACATTAAAATGCCTTTAGAAAAAAAAAAAAGACAGATCTGGCTACGAGGGCAGAGGAAATGGCAACAAATATAACATCACAACTCTATAAAAAGATATTCTTAGTGGCCAAAAAGGACCGTATTGATTATAATATAGAGCGCCATAAAGATACTTGCAAAACATGTGATTTCTTTCATTTAATATACAAGCCTTTCAGACTACAGTCTATTTACCCATTTAAGCAAAGACATTACACAAAACACACACACACACACACACAAAACACACACACACACACACACACACACACACACACACACACACACACACTTCAGAAATCAGTTTTTGGCACAACACTGGCCAGTGCGTTTGTGGGGACTTAAAAAGGTAAAATATTTAATTAGTTACTAAATTATACGTACTTGCATCAATATCTTGCAATTAAAATGTACTCCAGTAGTATAAAATGAATACTCAAATAACACCCAGTTATATTAACATTCACTGAAATTAGACATGTAGCTGTTAGTGTGTTTTACTCATCCTAAAATTCAGTTTTAAAGGTACTTCCCGAATGGAGTTTTTCTGCCTTATATTGATGCCGGGTTAGGATCTGAACACATCCTCCGTGAGTATCCAGCACTTCCCAAAGCTGACATCAGCATTTTAATCGCTGCTATTTAGTCACATTTTAAGAACTCTTTTGTGGATAAACACACAACAGTAGCACGTCTATATCCGGTTACTAACCGGATACCTATATCAATGTATGTGTAGTGTAACGGCTTTCGTCTGTCAGCGATAACAACAAAGCAACACCCGTGGCCTCGAGGTTCTTCCTGTCACAGTGTGGCAGCTGTCACAGAGAAAAACAGGCTGCTGTCCTCGCAGGAATGTAGCTTAGGTTTCACTGACATTTTCTGTATCTCTTGGCTGCTGTTTACTAGTAGTTATCTTGAGCTGCTGAAGGCGAGCCCCACATTTCCCCGACCTACCCCCGACCGCTAGCTTACCCGGGCAGGGGTAACAGGGGTGGGCACACCGTTTACTTACCTGAATTTGTTGGTAGTCCTTCTCTAAATCCTCCCATTCGCGCAAACACTCCGATAAACCAGCTGGACTAAACATTTTTCCACTCTGGCATAAGGAAACCTCTCGGAGTTGGTCAATAATCAGACTCGACTGAGCAACAGTTGTACCATTAGTCTGCGACAAAGCTGAACAGCTAAACAACGGTTGCTTCCTCCAAGCGCTTTCACAATAAAGGTCTCAAAGTATTTAGCGTCCCCAGTATTTAATAAAATTTACATTTATTAAATATAATTACGAATGTATCTTCCTGTCTCGATAGGATATAATTTTGACATAAAAAGCCATAATTTGTAAGTCCATTATCTTTACTGAAATTTGTTTAGTTTGATGTGTAATTGCAATAATTGCATTGCTGCTGTATGCTGCATTTTAACTATGGCATATTAATTAATTTCCTATATGCCTTTTTTTTAAAATCAGGAAATATAGTATATAGTAGTACTTCGGTATAGTGTTGTACTGCTGTGACTACACTGACTTGAGAAAAACTGAAAACACTTCAAATAATTTCAAGGATTACACTTTGTATGCTTTTATTTTTCATGCTACATCCGGTTTATCACACCCTTGTAACCAGTTTGTCCAATCAGATGTCAGGCTGGTATTTCAGTTTCTCTCATCAGCCAGTCAGCTCTAACGTCATATCAGGAAACGTGCCTTGAATTTTGCCTCTCAGGCAATACGATCGCTTCTTTTATTCATCCAAACCACAGACCGCATGAGCCAAGCTGATAAGCCGCGTTTGGCCACGTAACCCCAAACCATCCCCTGACCCTAGCTATGTATAGAGAAACGCAGCGTTTAGCATAAATGTTATTACTCGGTTCAGACTCTACAAACAAGCTACCTTTACCGGTAAAGTAAAATACAGGGCAACCAGCTGCTTACCACTTGGCCTGTGGCCTGTATTTTTAGAGCTGAGGTTATGCAACTCTGTACACAGGGTGAAGTGTGAATTGTTACCTCTGGCAGGGCCATTTAAGGACATAAATCAACAATTGTTAAATTAATGAAATAGAAAAATTAACGTTTTCTTAATAACCATTTCTGGACTATTTCAATGAGCAGTTTTAAAGGGAAATAAAACTTGAAAATGATCCCTGAATTTACAACCTAAATTTTGTCATTAAAGTGAAAATTGGTGGCTTTCATTGCTTTGGATCAATTTAAAAGATCACCTCCCACTAAAAAAAAATCCCTGGAGAACTATTCCAGCTTACATATACGTATTCTTAAAGTCAGTGCATTTATCTAAACCAATCAATCTATGGCTACTTTTGAACTCCTGAATTTGTACCTTAATTTAAGAACTAAGGTCCTTTGAAGTTAAACTTACTTGCAGTTAATGTGGACGTATAAGATAATTCATACATTATATGAGCAGCATGCCTGATACAGAGTTCAGATAACAGATCAGTGCAACTGTTGCTTTATTTGTTAAAAATAATGTTCAGATAAATCAGTCTGTTTTGTTCCCAAAGTGTGAAGCTCCCAGTCGGACAGCTGCTGCAGAAACCCTGTGTTTGGCCTCGCGATGGGTTTACATTTGAACATATACATCCAGGCCTCCTGAAAAAGTCAAACCAACATTATGCACTGCTTTTTTTCCATAATTGAGTTCAGTCCTTACGTATTTACATAAACATATTTACTTTCTGTCAAATGATTCAGTGACTGATAGCAAAGGGGAAACAGCCAGGTGGCTCTGCCAAAAATTCAAACACCCTGACATGTCTGAAGTTTATGAATGGGGTATATCTTTGTTGGTTGCGTCCATGTCTAGAGATTTTTGTATGTAAACACTTCATCTCAGCGTTTTGAGACCCTTAGAAGACACACACTTTGTGCACACACTCACTCTAAACTGAATGAAACCCACTTGCCTTCAGTGTGTATTTGAAGTAATGTATGAGAAATGCAACGGTCACTGCGCTGCAGCGGCTCCTGCCTTGCCTGGAAACTATCAGGACACGAGACCCCACGGTGATGTGTGAACCTGAACACAGGAGATGGAGAGAAAGAGAGTCCTCCGCAGCACCTGTTTTTATATTTATAGCTATTTATAGCAACAAAACAAAAAAGAAACAAAACCTATGGAGGATGAATTGCACTGCATATTGCATACAATCTCCAATGTATATGAAATCATTTGGTTTTTAAAAATTATTCAGTGGATTAACTTTACACTTGAAGTTCTGAGTTTTGAGTCATATGCAATCAATTTCACATAGTTTGAGATCTTGAAGTTTAACCTGAGCTGAGAAACCCAACTGAATTTATTATTTATGTCTATACTCTCATGCTTCAGTTTGTCCAACTGAAGAACTCCAGACACCCCAAATCCAAAAGGTTTCCATCTTTCCATCTACTATGAAGGAAACTAAAAGTAAGATCATAGAATATCCACCCATCCATCTTCTTCTGCTTGTTAATTAAAGTACAGGCACAACTTACTAACAAAACTACAGATCCTTTCAAAGCTTGAATATAAATCAGACACCACTGAGTCAGCCACAGGGATGTTAAGGAAGGCCTGGTTCCCCTTTGTGGACCTAGATTTAAAAGAATTCAAAAGAGTCACAAATTCACCATCAGTGATGCAATATGTTAATTATTTTCTCTAATACTTAATATTCAGCCCTTCCTTACTCCAGAGCGTTACTCTCTGAGATGCTGACGATAGCATCGATTTTCAGGTCTTTGAGGACAGTGGTGTCCATGCCTTGCTTCTGGTCACCCATGTACAGCAGTCCCGCTATGATCTCCACTGGGTAAATCTTCAGGTTTTCCAGCTCCTGAGATAGTCCATATAATAAATTACATCAATTCTCTTAACTGCTTAGCACTGCAAGGGGACTGGAATCTATCTCAGCTGTCACAGGGCTAATGCAGAGAGACAGAACCACTCACTGCCACATCCACACTGATGGCCTATTTAGAATCACCAGGTAACCTAACACGTGTTTGGACTGTGGAAGAGAATTGGAGTACCTGGGGAAAAGAGGAACATCAGCAGGTGTGAACAGGAATCTTATTGCTATGAGGCGACGGTGCTAACCAGTGCAACAATTATTACCTCTCTGACCTTGTTTTATATTTTTTAGGCAGTGATTGAACTCATTGTCACTGGATATGAATGAGAAACCGCCCTGTAGCTCCTAAACTCTAAACACTGGCCTAATGCCACATTATATCACAACACATGTGTAATTTGGCAATTAATGAATATAGATGGGAGAGCTGTACAGAAATCCTGAACATGAATCATTTTTTGACCCTATCCTGTGCCAGGGTGTACCCCACTCTTACTCTACGACAGCTGGGACAGGCTCCAGACCCCCAACAATCCTAAGCTGCATAAGGGCTTTAAAGAAAAATGGTAGGAATGTGTGTGTTTTTGGAGGGTTTTACCATGATGGTGTTAAGTATTTTCTCAGTCCTTAAGAAAGGGTATAGAGCTGAGAACCTATGAAAGCCTCCTCTCACTATGTGGACTGGATTGAGGCTAGCCTTAGCGAGGACTTGGGCACAACCGACTGCTCTGCCTGTAATCACACAGAGAGCAGCAATAAACATCACTTTAGGGACTGAAATACAAACAAGGGAGTTTGGGGGGGGGGGGGGGGGGGGGGGCAGGAATGTACTTGCTTTCCTCTGGCACAACAATGCAAATAAAGTGCATAAAGTAATAAAGTAAAATATTAATGGATGTGCTTTGAAGAGATGTCTGATACCATTCTAACCTTGCTCTTGTGTACAGCTTGTGCTGCTGTCATAGACCACCACATGCTGCATACTGTCAACCTCCACCAACTCTGGAAGAAGGAAAGCTCCCTTTGAGTCCTGGAAAAAAGTCAGCTGGAAAGCTTTAGTACAGTTATGTGCAAAAGTTTAGAGAAAGCATTGAAGTATGTGGATATAAAGCTCCTGCAGTACTTGTAATATACAGAAACACTTTATTGTTTGACCTCTGTGCTTTCACACAAACACACACATGAAAAATCCTTAACCTGAAATCTGGTGTTTGAGAAACAAAAATACAACACACACAAGCTTGAACTGTATTAGATGTCTGAAAGGAATAGAATAGCAGCATCTCACGAACCTGCCCTCATCACACAGCTCAGACATTTCAGCACCAGTTTTCTTACTTCATGTTTTCATATGTTTATGATATCACCACAGCATCTGGCTTTACAATAGTCAGACTTGTATTAATTTATACAGACAGACATTAACTGTGGACCCAATGACAGCCATACCATTTTAGCATTTTTAGCAGTTATGATGTGACTTCTGTAGTAATCTTGGGCTTCACTAGCATCTAGAACAGAAGCAAATAATACTCAAGTTACAACTAAAATTGGAATTGAATAAAATGAAAAATATGTCGATATAGCAAGTTTTGTTACATTTAACTCAATATTTTACATTTAATCACCATAAAAAATGAAATAAAGGTATAAACAGAACAGCATATAAAACAGTTTACCTTGATCGCTTTGATGCAGTTCTCAGATCAGTAACACATTTCCCCACTAACATAGCCTCTGTCACCACTGCTGTTTCTACACATGCTGCACTATTGAAGACATTTTGTTATTGTGTTGATGTGTTTCTCATCAGAATCTCACAAATCATCAATGTGTGTAATGTGATATAGTTGGTTTTATAACATTTTATCTTCAACATTTTTTAATATACTCCCAAAGTATGAATATCAACTGTGAGTCCATTAAAAATGCAGTCAGGAGAAAAGCGTCACCCCCCCCCCCCCCCCCCCCCCCCCCCCCCTCCTCCTTAAGATTGTTGGTGATTTAATGCCACAATGAGGGTATTATCTGGTGTGCACAGTTTAGAATTGGAGCTTTTCCTGGTAGGATGAAGGAATGTTTCTCCTTTGGGATTCGTTCATGAATTCTTGGTAGTGCTGCAGTGAAAACAGTTAGAGCAGTTGTCTCGGGGGCACATCCCTGGACTTGAGGGGGTCGCTGTTCATGCAGTTGTCTTTCTCGCTCTGGTGGTTTTTAGTGCATAAATACCCACTGCAAGTAGCTGCATGAAGACTAGGCTTGAGATTAGTAAGTTTCTTGGTATTGTGTTGATGCGTTTCTCATCAGAATCTCACAACTCATCAAAACAGTTTGTGCCTTTGTCGGTCAGATGTACAGATCTCTCACTTACCTGATTACTGTCCAACACTGCACCTGTGTTTCAAATCAAATGTTTCTCAAATATGTATTAAAGAACAAGGAGGAGGACCACAGAGGCGAATCATGGGTGTAGTGAAGGAGAATGTGGAGAGGGTTGGTGTGACAGGAGGATGCTGGGACAGGGTGAGATGGAGGCAGATGATGTGCTGTGGTGACCCCTAAAGGGAGCAGCCGAATGAAGGAGATGGCATTTCAAATAAATCATTCACAATTCATTTTTTTTGTGTATGAACACATTTTTGCACTACTCAGCAAAATTTTGATAAAAGCATGAAACCATTTGTTTTCCAAGTCTGATTTTCCATGTTTTGACACATAAAGTGATAAAGTTTTATTTTTAATGTCTTTTGCACAGTTCAGTCTGTGTTATGAGAAGTGTCTTAATTGTTTTGAGAACTGCTTTAAGAGTGGTGAGAATGAAGTTCCTGCATCAAAGTGATCGAGAAACACTGTAATATAAGCATGAGAGAGGAAAAAAAATGCAGAAATAAACAAAAGAAAGCATGCACTTAATTTCCAATCATTAAACACAACAGGAAAATGTAAAGCTGCACATGTAAGAAACAAAAAGCTTTTACTGTAACACCTATACCCACAGACAAGCACACTCTCTAATAGTCATAGGACTGAAAGGCAGCCATAGACCTCTAAGCAGTGGGAAGTGGTGACAAAGATTAACACAGAGGTAACAGTGTGTTACTCTCTTACCAATCAAACAGAGGTAGTTGATCTCTGCCAGTCTGGACACACAGCGGCACTGGTTAAGGAGATTGTAGAGTTCAAACGGCTCGCACATCACAATTTTAGCCATCACACAGAGAACCGCAATGAGACAGCGCTTAACTAGAGCACTAATATCAGTAGGAAACTGGCAAAGCTTGGCCTGCCAGGTAAACACAGCAGACACAAGTGAGTTGTTTGTATGGGTTATGTTGCTAAGCAACTCAGCGTCTTCTCTCATTGGCTGTTGGTGATGATGTAGATTCTGCATCATCACACTCTGTAATGCAGAACCCATTCATTTTCTTGACTATAGAAATTACATTTTTATTCCTATAGGGGAAAAGGTTTAATGGTCTCAAACTGGTGTGTTTTAAACAGGACGTCTCCAGGCTGCCACACTGTTGAAGAGCCTGCACTGTAGGTGTGACAGCCGGACCACAGACAAAGACAGAGGAGGGAGATGGGTAAATTTGAGAAGAGTGAGCATCAAGACATCAAACTACTGAAGATATTGACAAGAGTTGTGAGTCTGAATTACCTGCTGTGATTTTAAACTGCCATCCTCTGTGTTCCTACACCTCCTCATCACTTGGATAGCATAGCCAGTAACAGCTAATTTATAATTCTGCAGTGAATCTCTGTACAGCCTATGCACATTGTGTGTTGGGGAGGGGCTTAGAAGAGATGGGATGAGTGACTGCACCTGAGGTAATTAAGGTAAGTGACTGAACCTGTGGGAGCGAGTGTCTGAGAGTATTTAAAGGAGCTGAATACACAAGCATGCATTGTTCTGGAGTGTGGAAGCTGACAAATATAAACCTGTGAGCCAAACAAGCTGAAGCCTGCTTTGCCCTCCAGTTTGGGAGGGAGAGTGCCATTAATATGCTGTTCCTGCTTCCTCCTGTGGGGATGCTGAAGGACAGCTGCCACCCTGACTGCCTGAAGCCACCAAAGCTCAGACCACAGGGAGGACTTTGAACCCAGAAGGAGTTAAGTGCTCTTAATAATGCCTAACTTGTCTGTCTCTGTGTGTAATGTGATATAGTAGGTTTTATAACATTTTATCTTCAACATTTTTTAATATACTCCCAAAGTATGAATATCAACTGTGAGTCCATTAAAAATGCAGTCAGGAGAAAAGCGTCACCCCCCCCCCCCTTTTTTTTTTTTTTTTTTTTTTTTTTTTTTCCCCCCCCTCCTCCTTAAGATTGTTGGTGATTTAATGCCACAACGAGGGTATTATCTGGTGTGCACAGTTTAGAATTGGAGCTTTTCCTGGTAGGATGAAGGAATGTTTCTCCTTTGGGATTCGTTCATGAATTCTTGGTAGTGCTGCAGTGAAAACAGTTAGAGCAGTTGTCTCGGGGGCACATCCCTGGACTTGAGGGGGTCGCTGTTCATGCAGTTGCCTTTCTCGCTCTGGTGGTTTTTAGTGCATAAATACCCACTGCAAGTAGCTGCATGAAGACTAGGCTTGAGATTAATAAGTTTCTTGGTAGGCAGTCAGCGGGAAAGCTTTAATTTGAATTGCACATCATGGATCACTGCCATAAGGCAAGCTTTGTTTAACCTCCTGAACTGAGGAGGGATAAACTGATGCTTAGACAAAGACTATAAATATGCTGAGGGCTATTTATGAGGTCAGCACATGAGAAACAGAACATGATTGATGTAATCTGACAAAGTAAAACTCAAGGTAAATTTGAGACAAGAATAAACTAAATGGCAACAAGAATCACCTGAAGCAACTCTAGACCAAAAGAAAAGCCTGAAATATCAGTCATGAATCAAGGCAAATAAAACTCTGAAATAAGAAGGGACCATAACATTCCTACTGTGAATGAATGGTACTGCAAAAAGACTTAAATCAAGAGCGATCCTTCCTAGATTACAGGTTGAGTTTGTGGAATTTCTTGAGCTTGTGATTTTATTAACTGCTGACCTTGTACTCATGTAGCTTGAATATAAATCGCTGGCATATTAAATGAAATGATTTTTCCCGTTACAAACCAAATGGTGCAGTAAATGTAGAGTTTTGTATAATTTAATGGAACTTAGCCTGGTGCTCACACTTGCATGAATCAGGGTTACAACAGAGCCGCTTCTCGGTGAGATGATGCTCAGGAACACTCGCAAAACATCTATGAAGCCTTGTTCCTGAGGAACTCTGGGGTCTCAAACTGTTCGGTGGAGGCTTTCATGAAGGAGCACTCCTAGCTGCCACACTGTTGTAGGACAAGCACTGTAGCTGCAACAGCTATACCTCCAGAAGAATATGAACAAACTGTAAGATACAGCACTGAGACGTAATGAAGGGGAGTGAATTGGTAAATGAGTAAAGAGGTGGTTAACATTGTACCATGGAAGATGTACATGATCCTTCTGGCACAGAATGGCCAAAGTCAGCCAGCCAGTCATGCAGAACATCTGAGCCAGTCTCTATTAGGATATTTTCCACTTGATATCCCTGATAGACCAGTGAATGTCCCACGTTCTGTTCAGGTAACAGCCAAATATGCATCCATGGTAATGGAAGTCCACATATCTGCTGTGAGGCTGACACTGTCAGTGGTCAGTAATTCAGCCTTCGCCAGCTCCTTTTCTTATCTCCTCTCCACCATGGCCTTAACACCATTCCTACACAGGATGGTGTATGTGGGATCCAGTTTTGCCACAAATGCTCCTGGTTCCTAAAACGGTGCGTGAATAAAATGATCAAAAGGTTAAATTAACATTAATTTTAGAAATGATACAAACAGCAGGTTTGTGCTACTTAAGTCAAATTCACTGTCTACATCTAGGTTAGAAAACGGTGCTTACCTTGATTGGGGGCATGAGGCTGAGTGTTCTCAAGTTTGGCTCTGTTGTACATGAGCTGCTGAGGGCAAAGCATACAGTGCACCATCCAACAGATGTGTCCTTAATCACTGTGGGTGTTCATGAGCTGAGTGGCTGAGAGGAGAAGGGGGGGCGGCGCAGTGCTGTGTGTTTGTAGCATTCGAGTGAAGCAGTGATGGCCTGAGATCGAGACAGTCGGGTTCATTCCTTCATGCCTGTACAGTTTTGGCGTGGTTACGGCCAACAGAAAACACTGAATTTGTTGCAATCTTTCACCGATCCCCTCAACATCCTAACGGACGCTGCCGTATCAAGAATGTGGAAGCGCATGGCCTAAAATTAAAGTTTTGCAAGATCTCACTTGTAAACCCCCCCCCCCCCCAATTGTCCCTTGTGGGGTTCTATAGACAATAGACACTTTTGCACCTTGAATAAGTGTGAAAATACTAAAACTAAGCATTAAATTAAAAAGTAAAAAAAGAGCAAAATAACTGAATTAGAGGAGAAAAAAGTAAAAATGAACTAAAACTAAACTATAATGTAAAATCCAAAACTACTATAACCCTGTTCTGAACTCATTTTAATGACTACTAAATCTAAACACTTTCAGCTTTTCATGTGTTTTGAAACTGGGTTTTTAGAGACCTGTAATATAAATGCACCTGTCTTTAAAGCACTTTAGGTCTTAAATGTTGTTTTTATAAATAAAACAGTTCCCAAAAAATGCCCACTTCAGTGGGCTGAATATATAGTCTAGGTAATCAGACTGATGAAATGATGAAACTGATCAATAACTACTGCTGATGCTCTGGCATCAGTCATGACTGAAACATGACTTTCACCACTATAAGCTATCTGGGTCTGTTTGAAGGATTTCCTTTAATTTCTTTTGCTGGTCATTCTGGGACAAAGCACTTTCATGGTCTCAGGTCTCTTATTTGACAGAATTTCCAACAGTAACAATAATAGTATTGGAAACAGTTTCATTTACAGCTGTAAAATATTTATGCACAATGCAGCCTACATGGCTCTAGTCAGTACTGAGTCACAGGACCACAGGGCAAAAGACTACAGAGCAGATGAGTGGTGTTTGCAAAGATGTCTCATTTCTGATTAACAAGAGCAATGTACAGAACATACAGGAGAGAAACTAAAGCATCAGTCCTATCATTCTTGTAACTGGCACAAATGATGGTATTGGTATCAATTCTGTTTGGATGGATTGGTCCACCCACCCCCATAGCAATCACTGATTTTGATCCTAATGCACTGCAGCCTGAAAAGCAGGTCATCGCTGCCTGTACCAAAACACGAATCAAGACCAGGTGGTCTCTGGTCAAGGACCTAATGTTCAGAGGCATTTTCTCTTAAAACCTTGTTTAGCATAAATGTTTACTTTTTTGGCAGTTCAATTTCTTATGATGCAATTATATATTCTGAAACTTGAGATTCCACCATAACTGTCATAGAAATCGGAGGAGGGGGTTGGAGCACGGTGGTGAGTCAGGCAGGTCTGGATCAGAGCCTTCCTCGTTACTGACATATTCATCAGCTCCAGCTTCCTGGTGGCGAAGGTACGCGTGGCCTCTCACTGGCAACCAGCAGCAACACCTGCATCCCTGAGCGTGGACAGCTTGTACACCTTAATGGAAAAGGATTTTAGATGCGCACTTGCACAAGAATCCTCAAGCATCCAGTAAATGGATCCAAAACATCCATAACTGACTTTTGCTGAGTGTATTTGGTCTTTACAAAAAAAAAATCAGCTAAAACAGATGTGAACAGTAAATCTTGTAAAATGTATAAATGACTTTACCTTAGCTCTAATAGCATACAGTTTTAACATTAAGCAGACAATTTTAAACCCACAATAGAAGCTAACAAGTTAGTTCATTATAACTTAAAGGCACTTGTTTAACCACTAGATATTCCTCAGACTTCAGAGTTTCTATTGGGACTAGTGGACACTGATGCCAGAACACTACCTGAACCCAAATGAATACAAGCTGAACCTAAACAGTCATAAAACCAAGCAAAAATATCCAGAACCTGCAAGGGGCAGCAAAATAAGCAAAACGTACTAAATCTGCAAACCAGTACAGGTGAAGGAATGGACAAAGAGAAAGGGAAGGGGGAAGAGACAGAGAAGAATATTATGATAAACAGGTAAAACTTCTTGAGGCTGGTCAATCACAAGGAAAGTAACAACCAGGGACAAAGTGTGGGTTATTTTTATTTAAATTTAACAAAACAGGAAACTGGGAGAAAATAACAAATTTAAGTTTTGACTTAAACCCTGCACCATAGGATTAAATTAATTCTACTTTAGTGTGGTGAGCACCAGTGACGTCAGTAACGGGTTACTCTAAACCAAGGATCCTCAAATCCAGGCCTCAAGGGCTGGTGTCCTGCAGGTTTTAGATGTGTCCCTGATCCAACACACCTGAGTCAAATATAGAAGTCATTAGCAGGACTCTGCAGTCAAGTTCTCCATATTGAGGAGGTAATTCAGCCATTTGAATTGTGTGTGTGTGTGTGTGTGTGTGGGGGGGGGGGGGGGTTGGGAGCATCATAATAATGAAACCCCTGTGGACACTGTTGGATGTAGGTCTACAGAGGATGAAGTAAACATTTCCTTCAGGCTAAAAGGCCTCTTACCTACCTGGCTTGAAGGCCCCACTCCATCTGACTTCACTCCTTAATTCATCAGAGATCATTCTAGTCAGAGCTGCTCTGCTTTTTTGGTTTTAGTCTTGTAAACCTTGACAGGTGCTGACCAGTGCCATTTTAGTGTTTGCTTGTACAAATGAGGGGGGAATGCAGTAGGCCATCAGTTTATACCTGATGAGTTAAGTGGGTCGTTACCTGCAAGTGACTGCCGGTTTTTGTCTGCATTACTTACCTTGAACACCCTTTTGAGCAGGGTGAGTGTTAATCTTCTGCATTGCCTTTGGTCATGACTTAACAAAAGTTCCCAGTTAGACACTTGTACTTAGTGGCCGGATTTCCATAACTGTTATAATGCCTTTAAGGTTTTTAGGATTTATAAAAAAGCTATCAGTTTTGAGTGGTGTGGGGTATTTAGAAATGCTGAGGTTTTAGCAGTAATGGCAGAACTCAATTGTTAATGAATATCTAGATCTCCATTTAGCCACTACAAATGTTCCTGGGATCCAAATGTGAGAAATTTCTATTAAAAAATGCAAATACAGCCTTAGGAAAATGTAACTAAAAGCAAAGTCAGTGCCAGAAAAGAACACAAAGAATCAAATATCACGAGCACGTACCCTCTTATATGAAAGGTTAAACCTTTCCTGCTTGAAGGATTTTATTTTGTCTGGAAAGATTACTCTGTAAAACATAATTGGTCAGATGACATTAAACCTACTGATCAACTGGAACATCAAAGATGGGAACATGAGCAATCTATAGAAACATTAAGCAAAAGTCCACCACATTCCGATAGTGAAATGTAGTTTTCAACTTCCCAGGTTGTTGCGTCAGACTGCTAGCATAAGATTGCTAGATATAAAATTAACAATGTGGGTTAATAATTCAAAGTAACCATTAGCAAGCTGACTGTTATGGATATGCGTTTATAAACTCAATCGGAGATGGTCCCATCCTCTAAAAGCTTTGGAGGCTCTGTGGCACACAGAGTGCTGGCCAGCATATCACTTTAAAGCAGTCCTGCAGTGTCTCTTAAGTCTCCTCAGGTCATCTCTTTACTGCCTGCATGGTGACTCTTCACCAGTGGCACACAGAAGGGGCTGAGGTTCACCAGGTTGTGGTCTGACCTCCCCACATGGGGAGGTCATTAGCATGCAGCAGGCCCAGTATTCTTTCATCTGGGACAGTCCACATGCTGCGTGAATCTTAGTAGTGTCTTATCCATTGTGACATGGTTGAAGGCACCTGATATAGCAATAATGGCAGTCAGGTGTTAGTGTTTGGTTTGAGTAGATGTACAAAAGTGGTGCAGAAGTATTTTACTTAGAAGTGATGAAATTATCAGCATGATGACATGTATATAAAAATTGCTTTAGAACCCCACCTGTGTCACACGCTTGAAACACCAATAAGATTAAAGTGTAGTCACTTTATGACCCAGTATTGCTGCTAATGAAATAACTGCATTGCAAATCAGTAACTTTGGTTTTATTTCCTATACAATATATACATTAACAAAACTATTGATTCAATTTTGTTTTGTTCTAATTAAGCATTACCATTAAAAATGGTACTATTAAAATCTTGATACCCACTGTTAGTAATGGGTGTCCTTAGGTTGCTTTTTCAGCTCTAGTTTGAGATTTTACTCTAAATTTACAAAGTCCTTGACAGGCCAGTAGATTTTAGTTGCTCTAAGCAGCCAGGATACAAGACCAGCTGCAATTGTACCACCCCAGTCAGCAAAGTTGGCCTAAGTTTGTCCCTGTGTTCAGAAAGCCTGTGACTGAACTACATCCAGAATGTCTTCCAGTCTAGTGACATCAACTTTGCTCTGTGCTTGCATGCCTTTTCCACTGATTTCTTTTCAGATCTTATACCATACTGTATCTCACTGTTCATACTAAAGGGTCACAGTGTGTTCCAGTTTACTGTAATAGACTTCCTGTTCATATTTGTCATGAACTGCAATCAGCAAACTAACAGATTCCAACATCAGTGGGGAGATCTTGGAGCAGGAGGGTTGCAAGAAAGGCATGTTAGATGGTCCCTGAAAACAGTTGGATGGTCTCTTCCAGATATTGGTAGATAAAGTAATGTCAAGCTCTGCTGTCTGAGAGTAAAACATTTTGCCTTTCATCAGCACTTGTAGGCAGTGGAGTTACAACTTCTATAGCAACTTCTTGGTTAACTGAATAGGAGGCTAGATAGCTGTGCTCTATACCTCAATAACTGTGATCTGCAGTGACACCTTCAGACCACGCCCACCACATCAGGAAGCTAATTAAGTTAATACTGTAGGTGCAGATCAAACAGCCAGTGTCTGTTTGCACCACTGACACCTATCCAGGCAAAACAGCAGCTACAATCTGTAAGGGTTGTGGTTTTAAAGATAAGTCACCTGTTTCTAAACCCAGGATCAAGCCAATTTAGACTGCTCAGAGGCATTAAATTACTCTAAAATTTTTTTTGCTCAAATGTATTTTTTTGCAGCATGAAACTTTAGTGAGTGAATTTAAAGAATCAAGTCCAAAAGCAATAACTGTCAGTGGTCCAGAAAAGACCTGAGTTTATTTTCATGGTTGAAAGATCTAATGTAGTATTTGATCTAACAAACATTAGACCCATATGGTCCATTTAAGCAGTTTTTCATATAACCCAGTTTAAAAAAAACTGGGCTAGTATGAAACCTGTCAAAGTCAATTCAAAACAATCCTCCCCTTACTAGTGGGGCATTATGGGTGCGAGTGGGTGAGGGCTGTATTTAATACAAGTTCACTTATGTCGGGTATGAGAACCATTCATGGTGGCTCCAGGGTGGGACGTTGCTCAGGAACTTTCTTCAGACAATTTTTCAAGAAATTCTGGGAACCTGTAGAATAGGAGGACAGATGGTGAGGTCAGCAGTCAGTCTAAAGGGGTGAACTACAGCAGATCTATCACAGTTTTGTCTGATTCTTACTTTTTGAGAGCCTCTTGCTGATCTTCAGTTTGTTGCTGAGGAACTCTTGGGTCTTCAAACTGTTGTTGGAGGCTTTCATAAAGGAGCACTCCCAACTGCCACACTGTGGTAGGACCAGCACTGTAGCTGCTACAGCTGTACCACTCTGGAGGAGCATGAGCAGCTGTGCCTGCAAAATACAACAATGAGACATGAAGGAAAGGAGGGAGGTGACTTGGTAAGCAATTAAGAGGGTGAAGCAGTACATTGTACCGTGGAAGACGTTGAAAAGCAATCCTTCCTTCACAAAACAGCTCAGGCCAAAGTCAATCAGCCAGACGTGTGGAACATCTGAGTCGGCCTCTATTAGGACATTTTCCACTTTGATGTCACGGTGAAAGATGTCCTTCTCCAACTCCAATGCTCCACTGACCAGCTGTTTCAGTATGATCTGAAAGAGGGGGGGGAAAAAAAAAAAAAAAAAAAAAAAAAAAAAAAAAAACCCAAGAAGACTTGAAGTGAGGACTACACTGGCCTTCCCTCACAATGCAGTGTTCCCATGGCACTGCATCTGTTGTCATAATGAATCGTCATGCCCAAAAACAAGAACAGGGCATACATTTAAAATTTTAGGTTGAGATTTTTATATAAAATCTGTGTAGCATCTTAAGCATAGCTGAATTTTTAGCTTTTTTTTTTTTTTTTTTTTTTTTTTTTCCTCTCTTCAGAGGCTCTCAAAGGTAGTAACAATTACAGGCCATTTAGTACCTGCAGTGGAAAAGGCTTAAAAAACCCTTGAGGAGCTTACCTTTGCTGTGTCCTCCTCTAAGGAACCTCCACTGATCTCAATGTAATTGAAGAGGTCCTCTGCAGGGATTGGCCTCTCCAGCACCAGAACTTGTTCCTGCTGCAGATCATACCAATCCAGCAAGGATACAGATGTTGAGTTCTCCACCACTCCAGTTTTCCCATCCTGGAGCTCCAGCATAATGGCCACCTCCAAAGAAAGCCGCTTCCCATTCTCTTCATTCTGTAACAAGCAAAAAAAATAAGGCGAAGCTTTACAGAAGCCAAAATTCATGAATCAACCAGTTAGGAGGCCAGTGACGAATCAAAGTAATAACTGGTGTTGCTCACTTACCTTGTGTTCCCAGAAAACCTTGTCTTTTGGGATGTGTTTGATGGCCACCTACAAGAAAAGTGACTTTAGTACTTCAGGATATTAGTCTGTCTTGTTTATGACAACACGTGTGTGTGTGTGTGTGTGTGTGTGAGAGAGAGTGAGAGAGACAGACAATACTTACTGGTAAATTATCTGCTTTCCGGTAGCCAGCAAACACAGAGCCAAAACCTCCTTCACCTAGCTGATTTTCCTGAATATATCTGGCCTCAAATTCAGCTGTATGGATACAAACAGGAACACATTTAGTTTAACATGTGAGCACAAGGTGACGTCTAAAATGAAGCCTTTAACATAAGACGAATGCTACATGAACCACTTTTAAAAATATATATTGGAATTATTAGAACCTACCTCTGCTGGTGTCCACTGAAGATGAGGCTGACTCCCTCTCCTTCAGGCTCAAAGGCCTCCCCTCCACTTGGCTTGAAGGCTCCCCACTGACTCTCCTCCTTGACAGGGACTCAGAGACTCGTACCCTCTTCCTGGAGGTCTGGTCAGAACTGATCCTCTTAGGGCATGATTTTCCAGTCTGCACCCAATTAGTTTTAAAATGAATCTGCTACAGAGAATGAACAAACAATATGGAAGTTTAAATCAATTTTAAGCAGAAATGACATTCAGTATTTAGTGTGACCACCTCTTTCTCTAATCGTAGCTCGCAGTCTTCTCGGTACCCCCTCAACAAGTCTGATCAGGTCAGGATGCTCCTCCAAATGTCCTGGAGTGAAGCCCACAATCCCTCTCGCAATGTCGGCCTCCTCACATTCTTCTCCCACTTCATGTAGTCCCAGATGGACTCTGACGTTCAGGTCCGGGCTCTGTGCGGGCCAAGGCATCAGCTCCAGGATGCCGCCTCTTTGCTCTGGAGAAACCTTTGGACCATGTTTGCAGTGTGGTCGGCATCATTGTCCTGCTTCAGGATGAATCCTTCTCCTATCAGACCCTGACTAGAGGGATCGGTGGATAAGAATTTGGTGGTACTTCTCGGCATTCAACATCCCATCAATCCTCGTGATGTCCCCGGGGCCATGTGCAGAGATGCACCCCCAGACCTGAACTGATCCACCCCCATGCATCATGATAACATTTGCCGAGCCTCCGGCACACAAACTGCCTCCTATGGGAACCAAAAATCATCTGTCCACAGTACCGGTTTCCATTGTTCAGTCTGCAACTGCTGTGCCTTTGCACAAACTCACACCTTCTGGTTCTGTTCTGGGGCCTGAGGTAGGGTTTTTGAGCATCAACTCACCCATAGAGCTTAATCTTGGCCAGTGATCTTTGTACTGTGGACAGGTGAACTTCCAGCCTGGATTGTTGCAGGATGGCTGCAATGCCTTTGCTGGTTAGCTTTCTTTCCTGGAAGGACATCAGCTTAATGTGCTGGTCCTGTGCAGCATTTAGCTTCTATGGATGCCCAGTTCATTGGTGGTCCTCCCACGGAGCCCATCTCCTGGTTTGTAACAATACTTGCAGGTAAATTATCTGCTTTCCAGTAGCCAGCAAACACAGATCCAGTGTCCTGTATGGACACAATCAGAACAGATTGTTTCACATGTCTCACTCACATCAGCATCAAAATGTCCGGCTGTTGCATGTTTGGCTGACAGAATTGCTACTCTACCAACAGCAGACAGGAACTGTACCCAATTCCAACAGGATCATGGCCCTTTTGTTTTAAATGCTTTATGAAACTGGAGTCTTTTTTTCTTTTTTTTTTTTCTTTTTTCTTTAACCAAATGTTGATGCAGAGCACAAACAAATGGTACACAATCCAATTTCTGGAATAAATCTTAAGACAAAAGTCAATCTAACAAAGCATACTGTAGTGACTCAGGTCTTTATGATTTTTCTTGTCTGAATTATAAAACTTTCTCAGGGTAGATTATGGTGTTACATGATGCAACAGAACTTTTTAAAAATTAATTCATTGCACAAGAACAAAAGGAAACTTATTTAGCATTTGTCAAGAATTACATTCCTCTGGCTGTGACACTGTTCTTGCTAGCAGTTTTGAAGCTGCTGGGAGCTGCTTGCTAGCCTCTCTGGTTTGTGGAAGCTGATTTCCCTCAGTGGACCTGGCTTAACGTCTTTCCACACACATGCTTCAGATGTAACCGCTGCTTTCTTTCCCACCCTAACAAAGTGCTCAACTTTGCTGCATGGCTGCAGCATGACCAAAGTCTGTAATGTTGAAATGACAGAATAAAATGTATTTATGTTTTAATTTCATGCCCTGGTGATGAAATTAAATTTAATTGCACTAGAAATTCCAAGATACAGTTCTAGTCAAAGTGTGTGTGTGTGTGTGTGTGTGTGTGTGCGCGCAAACTTGAATAGTACTATATAACCCCCCCCCCCCCCCCCCCCCCCATGACAAGACTGTCAAATTGCTTTTCTGGCTTGCTCAGAGTTAAATGATTTAGTTATTATGAAAATATGTTTAAAAAAATAAATAAATAAATAAAAAAAAAAAAAATCACATGTTCATGAGCTACACACAAAGTACTCACCCTGCCATGTGGGTACAGTTCACTGAAGATGTGGTTCTGACTCGTTTACAGTCTTTTCTTTGAGTTGGAAGAAGTGCGCTTTTCCTAAAATGGAGTGCTAGAAATACAACTACAGTGGTGTGAAAAAGTGTTTGCCCCCTGCCTCATTTCCTGTTTTTTTGCATGTTTGTCACACTTAAGTGTTTCGGAACATCAAACCAATTTAAACAATAGTCAAGGACAACACAAGTAAACACAAAATGCAAGTTGTAAATGAAGGTGTTTATTAGTAAAGGTGAAAAAAAATCCAAACCATCATGGCCCTGTGTGAAAAAGTGATTGCCCCCTAAACCTAATAACTGGTTGGGCCACCCTTAGCAGCTACAACTGCAACCAAGCGTCTGCGATAACTTGCAATGAGGCTTTTACAGCGTTCTGGAGGAATTTTGGCCCACTCATCTTTGCAGAATTGCCCTAATTCAGTTACATTAGAGAGTTTTCGAGCATGAACGGCCTTTTTAAGGTCATACCACAACATCTCAATAGGATTCAGGTCAGGACTTTGGCTAGGCCACTCCAAAGTCTTCATTTTGTTTTTCTTCAGCCATTCAGTGGTGGACTTGCTGGTGTGTTTAGGATCATTGTCCTGCTGCAGAACCCAAGTACGTTTAAGCTTGAGTACACGAACAGATGGTCTGACATTCTCCCTCAGGATCTCTTGGTAGACAGCAGAATTCATTGTTCCATTTATCACAGCAAGTCTTCCAGGTCCTGACGCAGCAAAACAGCCCCAGACCATGACACTACCACCACCATATTTTACTGTTGGTATAATGTTCTTTTTCTGAAATGCAGTGTTCCTTTTACGCCAGATGTAATGGGACACACACCTTCCAAAGAGTTCCACTTTTGTCTCATTGGTCCACAGAATGTTGTCCCAAAAGTCTTGGGGATCATCAAGATGCGTTTTGGAAAAATTGAGACGAGCTTTAATGTTCTTTTTGCTCAGCAGTGGTTTTCTTCTTGGAACTCTGCCATGCAGGCCATTTTTGCTCAGTCTTTTTCTGATGGTGGAGGCATGAACGCTGACCTTAACTGAGGCAAGTGAGGCCTGCAGTTCTTTGGACGTTGTTGTGGGGTCTTTTGTGACCTCTTGGATGAGTCGTCGCTGCGCCCTTGGGGTCATTTTGGGCGGCCGGCCACTCCTGGGAAGGTTCACCACTGTTCCATGTCTTCGCCATTTGTGGATAATGGCTCTCACTGTGGTTCGCTGGATTCCCAAAGCTTTGGAAATGGCTTTATAACCCTTTCCAGACTGATAGATCTCAATTACTTTCTTTCTCAATTGCTCCTGAATTTCTTTGGATCTCGGCATGATGTGTAGCTTTCAAGGATCTTCTGGTGGACCTTACTGTGTCAGGCAGCTCCTATTTAAGTGATGTCTTGATTGGGAACAGGTGTGACAATAATCAGGCCTAGGTGTGGCTAGGGAAATTGAACTCAGGTGTGAAAAACCACAGTTATAGTATGTTTTAACAAGGGGGGCAATCACTTTTTCACACAGGGCCATGATGGTTTGGATTTTTTTTCACCTTTACTAATAAACACCTTCATTTACAACTTGCATTTTGTGTTTACTTGTGTTGTCCTTGACTATTGTTTAAATTGGTTTGATGTTCCGAAACACTTAAGTGTGACAAACATGCAAAAAAACAGAAAATGAGGCAGGGGGCAAACACTTTTTCACACCACTGTATATACATTTTTCCACATTGTTGATGTGGATACTTGGAGTGGCATCGGCCACTCATTGCCTGCACAAGGTCACCCAGCACATCCAGGAACACCTGATGGAGGGCAGCACCCTGCGACATCTCCTCCCTCCCTAAGGGAGCCTCTTGCTCCCTTGCCTCACGAGTGTGGCCAAAGTGAAGCTGGATGTGCTGTTCCCGCTGTACAGTTCCATGCATCCTCAGCCTGCATCTGAGCAAAAACTGATGCGAGGTCCATTTGCTTCTGGCTCCTTTTACTCTTGCCAAGACAAAAGCCAGAAATGGGAAGTGGTTAATCAGAGCCAGTTTAAAGACAGCAATGAAGTGCATGTCGAGCACGTATACCTGCACTTTTAGCCATAGAACCAACACGGGGTACTTCCTACACCGCTGGTGTGAAACACGTTTCTCTTACCAGTGGTGGTACGCTGCGGTGGCAGGCTGGACCTCGCCAGTGTTGAAGCAGCTGGTGCTGGAGCAGACCGTTACCAGAGAGGTGAATGATAACGCCTCGCATGTAGAAAGGGACTCCTGAAAGAAAATACACAACTTAAGAACACGGCACGAAATTGCAACACAAAAAACCCCACTCTCAAAGCAGTTGTATCACTGGCTGAATGTGTTTGAAGTTGTTGGCGTTCAAGCTTTTTGTTCTCTGATGCGAATTCTTAGCAAGCACAAAATACAAGCAGGGTTCAGAGCTAGCATTAATGGCTAACTAGCTAAATGCATATGTATACAGTAGACAATGAGGTAATATGAAAAATTATCCAAGTGAGTCTGCCATTAACGAGACAACGTGAATGATGTGTGAAATCACAAGACCCTCACATATTCCATGGCTTCCAGCAGTGCAGTGGCTATGTCTAGCCTGCTTTAGTCGGCGCTCATATACTGTGTCCATTTGGTTAAACCACTTCCAATCCTGTTTGCTCTGCTCCAACCATTGTGATCCTTGATGGCCCACTAAGCTTTTTTTTTTTTTTTTTTTTTTTAAATAAATCCTTGACAAAAAATTGTTGCTCCCTTCAAACCTGTTCAGATGTTGCCAGGTAAGCAGAGTGTTTCATCCACATTAGTGCCATCAAAGTTTTCCATTCTCAATCACTGCAGTGGATTTTCATCATTTGAAGCAAAATCTACATTTTTAGCCCTTAAATACTTCTTAGGAATGCAGAAAATTAAAATTCATTCTCTCCTGCTGCTGCGTAGATATGTTTAGATATTGTAGCTCAAATGAGGAATTCAGACCAAAGCATTGCAGTTCTACTTTATATAGACCACAAATGATTTACATATGAAAGAATTTAAAAGCATGATATGTGTCCTTTAACACCAAGTGGATCATCGCTGACACATGGAGGCGTGGGGAAAATGTGTGCTTTGCTCAGCTGAGAATTTCAGCTGTTAGCCAGGCGTTGTGGTAGCAATCACCAGTTTGCTAGGGGGCACTGCCATTAGTGCTAACAATCATTTGCTAATGACAGAAACACCTCCCCTCAGCACAGGATGGGGTTGTGTGTGTGTGTGTGTGTGTGTGTGTCCCACTTTTTCAATAAAAGCACTGATAATGCAGCAGCAGTTTTACATGCAGTCTGTTTGCACACACAGCAAGTGCACACAGGCAGAGCTGTTATTGAGACAGTGAGCTCAGGTGGAGCGAAAGGGAACGTGTGTGGGTTTTTTTTTTTTTTTTTTTTTTTTTTTTCCTTTTTCTCTAGTGTCCAAACCAGCAGAGCTTGTTCTGTTAAAACCTTTACTGGGACACTGCTGGAGGTCCTTCATCAACAAGTGTCAACGTGAAGAACTTTGTAGCTGCTCCAGCCACTGCTGTTTGTTTTCATAGCGAAAAAGCTGCAGTAAATTTGCAGAAGTTATTACGTGCAGACGAATAAGACAAGGGTGTTTCTTATCCAATTACTTGATTAAATGATGGAATACTTGATTACTATAATAACTGATAATTGCAACTAGGGCTGCAACGATTTATCGATTAACTCGATTAAATCGATTCTAAAAATTTATCGACACATTTACTATGTCGATGCTTCGTTTAAACTCTGCAGCGCTCAGCTGTCTTGGTGTAAGCGGCGCTCCTCACTAGCATTAGCAGCATTAGTGCTGACGTTTTTTTGTGGGTTTATTGGGGGCTGGCAAACCAACATAGAACTGCATTACCGCCACCTACTGGACTGGAGTGTGAATCACTCACGTATACACAAGCACACATTCTAAAAAGCTCTCCGTCGCTGCGATGGATTTCCTTTAACACAGAGTGGATCATCGCTAGAGTTGCCACCTGTCTCGTAAAATACAGAACCCCGTATGTTACGGGACTCCGTGGAATACGGCTCCGTAACATGCCGTGTTCCATACTTTACGGGACGGGTGGCAACTGTCGCTGACATGCATTTCCACGCCTCCACTGCTCTCTGTGTGTCTGTGTGTGTTGTGCTCGCTGAGAATTTCAGCTGCTATTTTTGTCTTTACTTCAGCTGTAGCTACCAGAACTGGTTTGCTAGCGAGCGCGGGCCATTAGCACTAGCGATGGTTCGGTACCGGAAGGCCCGCCCCCCAGGACCGAGGGGCTCCTTCAAAATATTTTTTATACTTTAATCCCTTATTAGTGACTAAATATAGACCTGCAGTAGAAACGTATTTTCGAGAATGCTTGTGAATACAAAGCATTACACCATTACTCACACATGCGCCATGGCTCCCGCAGCCACTAGTTTTTCAAAACACTCATAGCAGGCAGCGGTTTTAACTGCGCAAGCGCAAAGAGGCGAAGCTGTGACGGTGAGCTCAAGTAGTGAAAAAGGAAACGTTTTTCCAGCGTCCAAAACAGCAGCTTTTTCTTTTAGTAACCACCATTAAATCTGTGAAACAGCTGGAGGTCCTTCATCAAGCACCTGATCATCAAGTGTTAAGGTGAAGAAAAGAGAACTTTGTAGCTGCTCCATTCACCGCTGTTTGTTCACATGGCGAGAAACTGCATTACGGAAGTTAAAATATGCAGATAAACTGTTAATAAAAAAAAGTATTTCTTATCCGATTACTCGATTAATCGCTGGAATAATCGATAGAATACTCAATTACTAAAATAATCGTTTTATGCAGTCCTAATTGCAACCCTACATATATGGCTGCAAATTCCCAGACTTCAGGTTTTATTGACTAGTGCTCGATCTGTTTGTTTTTTTTTTTTTTTTTTTTCCCCAGTTTAAGTTTTAAAGTGAGGTACAAAATAGAGACAACAGAATGATTAGCACAGTTAACTTGGATCTGTGTTTTGACATTTGGATTTTCAATGAGGTAGAAATAAACAATCATGGGGGGAGTTATAGGAAAAATAAATAAAACCAAAAAAGGTGCCCCCTCACTGACTTCCCTCATCAAACTCAGACCCTTGTCCTGAAGGTCTAGTCAGAATTGACCTTCTTGGTTGTCTTGCAGACCTTTGCAGATGTCCTTGTCTGTGGTGCCATTGTTCTGTTTGCATTTGTACAGCAATTTATAGCAACCTGTAGCAATTGACTGAATTCATATTGATTGCTCAGCCAACCTAATGTACAAAGAAGCCATTTATACAAGAATGATCCAGTAGAAACTGTATTGTGTTTTTGTCCGAAAGTAACGCTTCCAAATGCAAACGTTTTCCCATACTGGCTTCTCTTCATTGGCTCCCTGTTAAATCGAGAATAGAATTTAAAAACCTTCTCCTCACATACAATATCTTGAATAATCAGGCCCCATATTATCTCAAAGACCTCATAGTACCATATCACCTCAATAGAGCACTTCGCTCTCAGACTGCTGGCTTACTTGTGGTTCCTAGGATACTTAAGAGTAGAATGGGAGGCAGAGCCTTCAGCTTTCAGGCGCCTCTTCTGTGGAACCAGCTTCCAGCTTGGATTCGGGAGACAGACACCCTCTCTATTTTTAAGATTAGGCTTAAAACTTTCCTTTATGATAAAGCTTATAGTTTAAGGCTGGATCAGGTGACCCTGAACCATCCCTTAGTTATGCTGCTATAGGCCTAGTCTGCTGGGGGGTTCACATAATGCACTGTTTCTTCTCATTCACCTTATTTACTTTGTTTATACTCCACTCTGCATTTAATCATTATTGTTATTAATCTCTGGCTCTCTTCCACAGCATGTCCTTTTTTTTTTTTTTTTTTTTTTTTTTTTTTCTTTTTTTTTTTTCTCCCCCCCTGCTCTAGCAGTTTAATCTGCAAGTGCCTCAACTGTGCGTGTACTGTGCTGGTCCAAAACGTGATGGCAGTGGTCTGCTGAGAGTCCCATATGGAGTTTGAGTATGATAGTGAGACAGAAGCGTCTTGTTGTGGATGATAAAATGTGCAGAAAACTTTTCAAGTGGCAAAAAACACCAACATAAAAGTCCACCTGAGAACCGCGCACAAGGCAGCTACGGAAACCCAGAGAGGGGAAGTTCTAGCCGGCAGCGCGCATCTAAAACACTGGCACACATAATCCAGCTATACAAGCATGAATGCAAACATAAATGCAAGGTTGTGTACATTGGCCCACAAAGACCCAGCTCAAGTCTAATGTTGTGATGTTACAACACATGTAGGTGTTTAATCTACTGCACTGACACTGAACTGTAGTGTAGAGTTTTTCTTTGTTTCTTCCTGTTGATGTTCATGTGACCTTTAATATTACACACATTTAGCAAGTAATTCTATTGTCTTGTGAACAGCTGGTTGTTGAATACAATTTTGTAATGTATCTTTCGAGTGTGGGTTTTTTTTTTTTTTTTTAAAACACACAATAGTCACTCTTGCACCTGGCAAACTATGAAAAAACTAATACTAAAACTAAGCATTAAACCAAAAATAAAAATGAGCAAAACTGCTCTGAAAACTAACCGAATTAGAGGGGGGAAAGTAAAAGGGAACTAAAACTAAAGTATAATGTAAAATCCCAAACTATGATAACCCTGGTTGAGTCTGACACATTTGCTTTGCCAAGAGGATCTTTTACCTTGATCGTTTCATTCGTTTCTTGATTGATCAAAAAAGAGTATCTCAAAATTTTTAGGATGGCATTTGATATGTCCCCCAGACATATCATGAAGTATAGCAACTTTAACTTAGTCATTTAAAAAGACACCACCCCCAATCCCAGGATGTGGGTACTCGCTGGATGTTTTGGCATGGTGTTTGACTCGCTCTTGGGGATTGTGGTTCAGGGTGCTTGGGCCTCTTTGGTGCGGGGCTCTGAGGGTCAGGCAGTTCTTGGGCACATGGGGCCCCATCCTTGGCTTGGCCGACTTCTAGTTGGGTCTGCTGCCTGTTGCCTCTGGTTCCTTTGGGGGGGTGGGGGGGGCTACAGGCGACCCGGGTCTCCTTGATCTTTCTCTGTATGTGGGGTGGTGGTGCATTTCATGACAAACACATACACAAAGTTCACAGATGCACTCAATATAGTAAGATTGTATAATTGTGCATCCACTATTAATTTTTTCATTAAATGCAACAATTGGTGACCCATTGTCTTACTTGTGCTTCCCCCACCCTTTTTGCCCCCCCCCCCCCCGCTCTGCCAGCTGGCTTTTTATTTTTTTTTACATTTCAAGAGATAACAGTTGAGTTTCACTCAGTAACTAAAGGTCACTTTCTCCTACTGAAAATGCTACATCCAGATAAATAATCAATTTCTTAATAGGCTATATAGCACAGGCGCTTAAGGTGGTGGTAATTAAAGCTTTACTTGACCCAGCTGTCATAGCTAATTTTTTTTTTTTTTTTTTTAAGTCACCTTTGGGCGTTTGCCAGAGCAAAAACATTATTTGATATTAAGGATTCTCCCATCTACCTTGACACTTCGTTAAAGCATGAAAATCCCTACCAGCTCATTAGTTATGCTCACTACCATGTTACCACATTGTGACCTTAAAGGCAGGTCACCTTGGTGCCTAATCCTTTAATCAAGACCAGATGGAAGGAATATTCAGAGGCATTTAAATTAAGCTTTTTTTTAAAGTTCTTTATTCCAACACAATTATTGCAGCATGAAACCATTAAAGTTGCTTTTTGATAATTATATTAAACAAAAACACAACATTGGTCCAGACTATTAGACTGTTTATTTTCATGGTTTAAAAATCTCAATTTATGAATTGATCCAAACATTAGGTCCATTAACAGTCTCTCACAACTCAAAACTAGGCCAGTAGTAGAGTAGTAGACAACCTTTATTGTCATTCATTATACACCCAAATGTATGCAGAACGAAATTTCGTTGCATTTAGCTCGTACAGAGATTAAAAAAAAAATAAATAAATAAAAAAAAAAAAAAAAAAAAAAAATATACCAGCATAATTTTAAAAGTTTTACATAATATGATAGATGGCATCGCTAAATAAACACAAAGTATGTAAATATCTAAAAATGTAAAGATTTAGCACCAGGAATATTAAATATAGGTTTATAGGATAAATACATAAATACACAATATAAATAACAGCATGGATAAGTATAAATAAGTGGCTAGTGGGGGAAAAAAAAACAAACAAAAAAAAAACTTGTTCTTATAGGAGAGGTAGATAAACAAGCACAGATGGCATAAGGCTCAATCATCCTTGAAAATGTCCTTTACTGTATGTTGTGAGTTCAGCAGTCTAATGACATGGGGGAAAAAACTGTTACAGAACCTGGTGGTCCTGCACCGAATACTCCTGAATCTTTTACCAGAAGCCAGCAGGGAAAACAGTCCACAGTGAGGATGCGAGGGGTCACTGATGATGTTGTGTGCTCGGGATAAGCAGCGCACTGTTGCGAGGTCTTGAATGGAGGAAAGAGAAGACCCGATGATTTTCTCCGCTGTCCTCACCACTCTCCTCACATTCTTCCAGTCGGAGGCACTGCAGCCTCCACACCACACAGAGATGCAGCTCGTCAAAATGCTCTCTATGGTGCTCCTGTAAAATGTAATGAGGATGGGTGGGGGCAGGTGGACTCTCCTCATTTTCCGCAGGAAGTACAGACGCTGCTGTGCCCTCTTGACCAGTGACATGATGTTTACAGACCAGGTGAGGTTGTCTGTGATATGCACCCCCAGGAACTTTACGCTGTTGACCACCTCCACAGACTTGGTGTTAATACAAAGTGGAGCATGTCTGGGTTGATTCTTTCTGAAGTCGATAATAATCTCTTTTGTTTTATCCACATTCAGAATCAAGTTGTTGGCACTACACCAACCCGCCAACAGCTCGACTTCCTCTCTATATGCCAGATCATTGTCATCCTTGATGAAGCCCACCACTGTAGTGTCGTCTGCGTACTTGACGATGTAGTTGGTGGCAGACTTAGGGACACAGTCGTGAGTCATCAAGGTGAACAGCAGGGGGCTCAGTACACATCCTTGAGGGGATCCTGTGCTGAGGGTAATGACATTGGAGATGTTCTGTCCAATTCTTACTGACTGTGGTCGTTCAGTGAGGAAGTCCAGCAGCCAGTTCCGCAGAGGGGTGCTGAAGCCCAGGGATTCCAGTTTGTTCACCAGATGCTGTGGAATTATGGTGTTGAACGCCGAGCTGAAATCCAAGAACAGCATCCTCACATGAGTGTTTTTCTCCTCCAGATGTGCAAGGCTCAGGTGAAGAGCAGAGGAGATGGCATCCTCAGTGGAGCGGTTTGGCCGGTAGGCAAACTGGAAGGGATCAAATGTGGTGGGCAGTCTGGAGATGATGTGCTCCCTAACCAACCTCTCAAAGCACTTCATCATGATTGGAGTTAGTGCAACAGGCCGGTAGTCGTTTAGAGATGAGATATGAGGTTTTTTTGGCACTGGGATGATGATGGCGGACTTAAAACATGACGGGACTTTGGCTAGATCCAGTGAGGTGTTAAAAATGTCTGTTAGAACATAAGCCAACTGGTCTGCACATTCCCTGAGGACCCGACCCGGTATGTTGTCGGGGCCAGGGGCCTTCCGTGTGTTGACTCTCCTCAGAGTCCTCCGCACATCAGCGATGTCAAGACAAAGTACCTCCTCCTCCTGATGGGGGACAGCTCTTACTGCTGGGGTGTTATTTAGTTCCTCAAATCTCCCAAAAAAGTTGTTTAGTCCATTTAAAAAGTCCACATCATCATCACACACAGAAGGAGCCACCTTATAATTTGTAATGGTCCGTATGCCATGCCACATGTCCTTGGTGTTAGAGGAGTTGAGAAAAAAATCATGAATTTTCTTCCCATGAGCCCGCTTTGCTAATCTAATAGCACGATTTAAATTGGCTCTCGCTGTTCTCAATGCATTCTCATCACCAGACTTGAAGGCTGAGTTTCTGGCTTTGAGCACTTTGCATACTTCATTGGTCATCCATGGTTTTTGATTGGCACGGGTGGTGATGGTCTTTGTGACGCTGACGTCCTCCATGCATTTGTTTATATATGCTGACACAGTCATGGCATACTCATCCATGTTGATGTGGTCACTGTAAGTGGCAGCTTTCTTGAACATATCCCATTCAGTGCATTCAAAACAGTCTTGTAATGCCTCCATAGCCCCCTCAGGCCACACCCTCACCTGCCTCACTGTAGGTTTTTCTCTGATCAGCAGGGGCTTATATGCAGGAATTAGCAAAACAGATAAATGGTCTGAAGAGCCAAGGTGGGGGCGGGGGGCTGCCTTGAATGCACCCTTCATGTTGGTGTAGGCCAAGTCTAAAGTGTTCATACCTCTGGTTGCACAGTCCACATGTTGATGGAAGTTTGGAAGAACTGTCTTCATATTAGCCTGGTTAAAATCCCCGGCAACAATGAAAAAGCCTTCAGGGTGGGCTGATTGCAACTCACTGATGGTACGGTAGAGAACACTCATAGCTTCCTTTGTATTAGAACTAGGAGGCACATAAACAGCAGTGATGGAAACTAGAGTAATCTCCCTAGGCAGATAGAATGGTCTGCAGATTACAGTCATCAACTCAATGTCCGGTGAACAATGGCTTGAGACAAACTTAGCGTTCCTGCACCAGTTGTTATTCATGTATATACACAGACCTCCGCCTCGGGATTTTCCACTGGAAGTGCAGCTCCTATCAGCACGGAATATGGTTAGCCCCTCGATGTTTACAGCATTATCCGGGATTGATGGGTTAAGCCATGTCTCTGTCAAAATTATTACGCAGCAGCTTCCCATCTCTCGCTTAGTAGATAATTCCAGCTGCAGATGATCCATTTTGTTCTCCAGAGAGCGAACGTTGGAGAGAAAGGAAGCGGCGTTCTGTAAGGGTTTGCTTTTAGCTTAGCTGTTAGCCCTGCTCGACAACCGCGCTTCCGCTTACGGTCACAACGCCTCCGCCTACTCATCTGTCGGCTGGTTCTGCTGGTCGAGTCCACTGCTCCATAGGCCCCTGGGTCTTTTCGTAGCACTCCGAAGCTGCGCAGCCACTTCTTAGTAGTCCTGGTAACGGAGCCAAAGTCGCTAAAAATACGTAATTTCAACAGATGTTGTCGATCATACACTAACACCCTATTTTTTTTAACTGATTCTAAAATCCTATGTGGCATATTTTAATTAAAAAAAAAAAAAAAAAAAAATTCGTTCCTATCGCGAGCTCATCCAGCCGCAGCCGCACAGGGCGCCGCCATGAAAGAAATAAAGTAAACGTGTGGAAGGGAAATCAAAAAGATCCTCTCCTCAGACAGCCGGATATAATGGAGGGAAGGGCGGTATTTAATCCAAGTCCAGTATGACTACTTCTCATCAGTTTTCTGTAATGGACTCTGGATTTTGAGGAGTTTGCAGTTCAGTTGATGCTGTTGCTGCTCCATGATGAGATGGTGCTTATCAAACAAGAAATCCTGCTGACCTGAAGAGGGAGAGAGAAGCAAGCTGGTTAGGTCTAAAGCGATTCACAGGAACCTGCAAAGATTGCTGTACTAACAGTTTTTTGCATGAAGGGCAAACTAATGGTTCACCTTGATATTTGATCATCGCGAACCATTAGGTTCTGTGGAGATCCTCAAATGGACCACTTTCAGTTTCCACTGTTGTGGAGCCAGTACTGGAGGTCAATGCACCAGTCTGGGATGTGCCTGAGAGTCAAATAAAATGGGTACAAGAGAACGGAATGAGACCAGTCTATCAGCTGAACATGTGGGACATCCACCTTAGTCTTCAGGAACTTTGAGTCCATTGAACAAAGTAATAAGTGTTTATGTTCCCAGAAAAACTTGATGGCCACCTACAAAAAAAAAAAAAAAAAAAAAAAAAAAACCCAATAACAAAACAGTGTTAGTGCTTCAGTACTATACAGATTCTCTAAAATCACTTTACCAGTACATAGCTGCTTTTTGATATGCAGTGAAATGGGCTATATCTGATTTGCAGGACATTTTCATGTAGCTCAGATCCAAATATCTGTTGTGACAAATACTGTAGATTCAGTTTACACATCACTTTAACTGAAAACCAAAATAACTTTGTAAAATAATCAAGGTGAAGGAAGTGTGTGAGTTGGATACTATTTCAGTTTGAGCCATGGGTGGTGACGGAGCTGCTCCAGGGTGGGACGTTGCTCAGGAACTTTCTTCAGACAAGTTCTCAAGAAGTTCTGGCAACCTGTAGAATAGGAGGACAGATGGTGAGGTCAGCAGTCAGTCTAAAGGGGTGAACTACAGCAGATCTATCAGTTTTGTCTGATTCTTACTTTTTGAGAGCCTCTTGCTGATCTTCAGGTTGTTGCCGAGGAACTCTCGGGTGTCAAACTGTTGTTGGAGGCTTTCATAAAGGAGCACTCCCAACTGCCACACTGTGGTAGGACCAGCACTGTAGCTGCTACAGCTGTACCACTCTGGAGGAGCATGAGCAGCTGTGCCTGCAAAATACAATGAGACATGAAGGAAAAGAGGGAGGTGACTTGGTAAGCAATTAAGAGGGTGAAGCAGGACATTGTACCGTGGAAGACGTTGAAAAGCGATCCTTCCTTCACAAAACAGCTCAGGCCAAAGTCAATCAGCCAGACGTGTGGAACATCTGAGTCGGCCTCTATTAGGACATTTTCCACTTTGATGTCACGGTGAAAGATGTCCTTTTTCTCCAACTCCAATGCTCCACTGACCAGCTGTTTCAGTATGATCTGAAAGAGGGGGGAAAAAAAAAAAAAACAAGAAGACTTGAGGTGAGGACTACACTGGCCTTCCCTCACAATGCAGTGTTCCCATGGCACTGCATCTGTTGTCATAATGAATCGTCATGCCCAAAAACAAGAACAGGGCATACATTTAAAATTTTAGGATGAGATTTTTATATAAAATCTGTGTAGCATCTTAAGCATAGCTGAATTTTTTTTCCTCTCTTCAGAGGCTCTCAAAGGTAGTAACAATTACAGGCCATTTAGTACCTGCAGTGGAAAAGGCTTAAAAAACCCTTGAGGATCTTACCTTTGCTGTGTCCTCCTCTAAGGAACCTCCACTGATCTCAATGTAATTGAAGAGGTCCTCTGCAGGGATTGGCCTCTCCAGCACCAGAACTTGTTCCTGCTGCAGATCATACCAATCCAGCAAGGATACAGATGTTGAGTTCTCCACCACTCCAGTTTTCCCATCCTGGAGCTCCAGCATAATGGCCACCTCCAAAGAAAGCCGCTTCCCATTCTCTTCATTCTGTAACAAGCAAAAAAAAAAAAAAAAAAAAAAAAAAGGGAGAAGTTTTACAGAAGCCAAAATTCATGAATCAACCATTCAGTTAGGAGGCCAGTGACGAATCAAAGTAATAACTGGTGTTGCTCACTTACCTTGTGTTCCCAGAAAACCTTGTCTTTTGGGATGTGTTTGATGGCCACCTACAAGAAAAGTGACTTTAGTACTTCAGGATATTAGTCTGTCTTGTTTATGACAACACGTGTGTGTGTGTGTGTGTGTGTGTGTGTGAGTGTGAGAGAGAGAGAGAGAGAGAACGACAGACAATACTTACTGGTAAATTATCTGCTTTCCGGTAGCCAGCAAACACAGAGCCAAAACCTCCTTCACCTAGCTGATTTTCCTGAATATATCTGGCCTCAAATTCAGCTGTATGGATACAAACAGGAACACATTTAGTTTAACATGTGAGCACAAGGTGACGTCTAAAATGAAGCCTTTAACATAAGACGAATGCTACATGAACCACTTTTAAAAATATATATTGGAATTATTAGAACCTACCTCTGCTGGTGTCCACTGAAGATGAGGCTGACTCCCTCTCCTTCAGGCTCAAAGGCCTCCCCTCCACTTGGCTTGAAGGCTCCCCACTGACTCTCCTCCTTGCCAGGGACTCAGAGACTCGTACCCTCTTCCTGGAGGTCTGATCAGAACTGGCCTTCCTTTTTGCTGTCTTGCAGAGCTCAAATGCAGTGTCCTGTGGTGCCATTGTGCTGCTTGCTGGATATCTGAAGGAAAAATGAGGAGGAACCTCAATTTATAGTGACCTGCACCCATTGACTGTATTGCTATTGATTGCTCACCCTACCTGATGAGTCAGGTGGGTCGTTAACATAAGTGACTGCAGGTTTCTGTTCACGCCTATCTTGATCATTTGCAGGGATTAGAGCAGGGTGGGGGGTTCAGCTTCTGTGCAGTGCCCTTTGATAATCATGATGGTGATTGAACTTAAAAGTTTCAGGTTAGTTTGTTCTTTTTACCAGTTACTTAATTGATGTACCTGTTAAAAGGCCCTTCAGGGCCCCTATAGTGATAAGATTTTTTTTTTTTTTTTTTTTTTTTTTTAATCCATCCATCAAAGCATTTGATTTTCATTGTGATTTGTTGAGGAGAAAACAATGTATCAGTAATTTTCAACTGATGTCTGAAATAGCCCCTTAATTTTGAGCTATATATACATTTTACTTTTTGTGGCTGAATCAGAACTGAGTTCCAGATGTTTAACTTCCAATGGAAGTCCTCAAGCTCGCACGAGTCATGTGATGCAGATGGCTGTTATAAGAAACGGTGTGAACGAGGTGTGAATGGGTGACCATAAACTGTTTAGGGATAATGAGACCTGCATTGCCAGGTGGCTGTAAGTGGTTTCACTTGAATATTTGTATCTCCATTAGCTGCTTCCTTGGGTCCACAAACACAATCAGTACATTATATTGCAGTCACCAGTGCACAATGAGGCAATTAAATCAATGTAGTAAAATCCAAGATAATGAAAGAGGACAATACAGTGAAACTAATGATAATCACATCCAATTACCCAGTCTTTATTAGAGTTAACTGTTGAGCACACAGGCCAGAAAGTGCTGCTCTGAACTGAAAAGAAACTGAAGGATTGGTGCATTTTATGCATGAAGGCAAATTATTCCATGTTTCCATTTCTGTGTAATAACAGTTTGAGTTACATAAAACTGTGTAAATATAAAAATGGTAATCTTTTGATCTGTGCCTATTAAAGTTGTTGCTACTACTGAGTTAATGGGACAGAGCTTCAAGATTTGCAAAATTTTCTCATAAAACGGTGCCTAAAAAGTACCCCCCCACACACACAGTCTTTTATTTTATTTTTTTTAAACACATCTTTTCTAGCCAAAAAAGGACACATTGAATGCACTTCCATCCAAATTTTTGAGGACAACATTCAATAATGTACAATCTGTAAAATGTGACACACTGGATGGCTTGTCAGTGCCAAATATACTGAATCAATATTTGATCCAGGCTGTTTTAGTCCTGCTGTTTGATAAATGCTAAAGGCTCTTGTGACAGTGAAACATTTTTGTTGATATGAAACTAGTTTTTCCAATAACTAACACACACACACACACACACACACACACACACACACACACACACACACACACACACACACACACACACACACACACACAGCTTCTACAGTGGCTTTTGTGAACAACATGTACTCAGTTCCAGCAGAGCCTGAATGAGTGATTGTGTCCTCCGTCCTGCCCAGAGACACAAATCATGCTGCTTGTCTGGGAGGAAAACAAAGCTTGAGACCCAAGATGAAGGAAGAGAACGACGCTCCCTTGAAAAACAAAATTTACCAGATTTTACTGCTTGTGTGTTTCGGTCTCTGCAATTCAGGTATGTCACTTGCTGTTTTATAAGGTTGCCAGTATAGTAAATAGCTTTGCCTGACAGCAGTGCAGTGAGTCTGAACTATTTTGTAGTTCAGGATCATTTTCATGCACAGGACTGTGTAGCTGAAGTTTGTTTGCAGAGACCTTGATATTTGCAAATCTTCAAACTGGGATTTGGAAATGGCCCTTTGCTCCTTTTCAAACTGGTGTGTTATCTCTGCGACAGACTGACTGGTTTAGGGTGTACCCTACCTCTCGCCCTATAGCAGCTGCGATGGGCTCCAGCCCCCGATCACCCTGAACTGGATAAAGACAGATCCTTTTGAAACATGATTTCTAATTTCCTCATCACCAACTTATTAAATGAATAAAGATGGTTCTGGTAGAGTTTGCAAATGAACACATTTTCAGAATAACTGATTCTGGGGGCAGATTTGATTTTTATCAGTTGCATACTTTCGTCATCTAATTGGAAATGGATTAAATATTTGGAAAGAATATGGCATGACTGCAAATTTCAGATAATTTGGGTAATGTTTTGCATATTTTACTGTTACAAAAGTATCACTTCTGAAAACATATATTTAAATTTGATTACATGAGCCTCTGGGGGTGTTTTTACACTCCTGTCCCCACTTATTCTGAGTAATAAGGGTCTACAGACCAGAGCCAGTGTTGTCAGATGTTTTCAGCTATGGTTGGGTGTCACCACTGTCCTGCCATTGTTGTGGCTTGCAGCAGAGTCACTGAGCTGCTCTGTTTCTGCAGAGCTAGCGTGGTGTCTGGATTGCTCCCATCGCTCTTTTCATGAACTGCCAAGAAGGAAATTTCAATAAACAATTCCCACTTTTGTTGGTTCATGCTGGCTCATCCCAAAGACTAAAAGCCATCACCATGGTAATGTAGATCTGTCATGCAAAGGCCTCAGTGATGGGGTGCAACGTCTGCTTGAGGCATTTTCCACAATGATATGGTTCTTCTAACCCCTGTATCAGTTATAGAAGCTAAAACACTGATATGCATTGTGATCATAAAGCTATGCTAACAGGTTTTCATATAAAATTCTTTAACTGGAATCATCCAATCTGCTCACTGGCAACAAAGTAGGTGGTCAATTCTATGCAGCAAGGCAGAATACTTAAATATGGATATGTAGCTCTATGAAGCTTTCCAAATACAAATAAAAAAATTTTTTGTCAGACTCAGGCTAAAGTATCCGTTAATGTAACATCAGTATTTTTTTTTTTTTATTTATTTTTTCTCGGTTGTCTCAAAATGTGCAGGTTTCCCAAACTGTCCAGAGTCAGCGCTGCCTCTTATACTTCTGGTTTTAAGTAGCTGAACAGTACATACAGTTTGCAGAGTGATTTTACACAAGCGTTGCTGAGAGAGTTTAGATAACACTGTCTGATCCATAGATAAAATGTAAGCTTGCTTATTCTATAATTTATTTGCATGGCCTCCCTATTCATGTGTGAGGATTTTCTACAAGGGGAAAAACATGTTAGGCTCATGCATCTGACCTCAGGACATTCCTTATTTCGAGAGTATCACTTCCTGGTTAAAGAAGGCTTAACTAAAGGTGCTATATTTAGTTTTAACCAGAGACCAGTTGGACTAAAGGGGAGAAAACAAAGAATAGCATAAAGAGAAAAGGGGGGAGATGACGTGTTGAAACAAAACAGTTGATACTTCCACTGATGCATTTGAAAAGCATTCACAGTTCAAAGTTTCTCACATCTAACTGACTGGCCCATCAAATCAGTTATGTAATCTCCAGTCTTTGGGGTGGGGGTGGGGACATTTTGATTACCACAGAAAACTACAGGACCAGTAACCGCTGTGGCTCTTCCTACTAAAACTGTTACTGCTTCTCAGTTTTTCCTATTGGGGGAAATAAAACAAAAAACCTGAACTAATTATGTCACAGTATTATTTCTTTTCACTGTTGAGGGGGGGGGGTTAGAATTAGAAAAGGGCAGAACACAGGTATGGGTAGAAAGGTTTAACATGTATAATGTGCAGTCACAATCTGTTCTGTTATGACTTCTTGATGATGATGCAGAGTTGCCCAAATAAACGACTGACAAAGAGCCTGAATGTTCAAAATCTATTCTTTCAAGCAAATGAGTTCAAACGGATGAGGACGCTCTCAGTTTGGAAAATATTTAAAGTATAAGCGTCTACCTAGGTAGGATAAAATCAGGTAACCTGTTGCAACATTTCTGTACTCAGTTACCAGTTTAAATACAGTTAGCTAAAAATGGTGCAATTTAATAAAGCACTAAATCCTGTTTTTATGAATAAAAATGTTTTGTTGAAAATCTTTCAGAGATTCTGATTCAGCTCTGATCATTCTGTATTAAGAGGATTGGTGTAGAAGTGCATGATGCTTGCAACTTAAAGCCTTTTTTTTTTCCCCTCCCATTTTTGATGCCAGTGTAGTTGCTGTGTAGTGTATCAGAAATATTTCATGGGAAAAAAATCTGGCAACCCAAAATCCAGTCACAAGAGCAGCTTAAAACTCTGCAGCATCAGTTAACTTTTGCTGTTTGTTTAACATGGAAAAGAAACTGTTCTGGGACCTGTCTTTTCTGTTTTTGTGCAGGTGGAGTGCTGGCAGTGAATATGACTATCCCAAACACTCTCATTAGAGGTAAATTAGGAGGGGAGGCCCTTTTGTCTGTTCGCTATGAAAGTTTCAGCCAAGACCGGCCAGTTATCAAGTGGGAACTTAAGAGGGAAAAATCTGTCACTGTTGTCCAGTCAGTTGGAACGGACATCATTGGGAATCTGAGGCCTGAGTATCGTGATCGTATCCTGGTATTTGAAAATGGGACTCTGCTTCTCCACAACCTCAGGTTCACTGATGATGGAACTTATGATGTAGAGATCTCCATCACAGATGATACCTTTCCAGGAGAGGGCAGCATCACACTCACTGTGGATGGTAAGAGGACAATTCTGTACATCTGTAACGGTGTAGAAACATTTTAACTCTTGTTGCAGAAAGCAACGCTAACTCCTGTGAGATGGACAGACCTGCTTAATGTCTGAGGACATGACTTTCTGAAACTGTTTTTTATTTTTTCTCTTTGCCTGATTAGGCCACTGTTCAGGATGTAGGTGGCTGATGATATGCCGGGAATCTCATGACATCACTATACTCCATGAATCATTTGGCTGTGCTGGTATGTCAGCTGTTAGCAGATAGGGCAGATAGAAATAAATGTTTCTGAAAGATACAGGAACAGCACAAGATCTAAATCAAACTTTAAATAGAATCATTTTGTGACACAGCAGTAAATTTTATTTTCAGCTTTCCTCTTCTTTTTAGGCTTTGTTGAAACACTGTTTTTGTCACAGCAGTTTGAACTGGCATGAGCAGCTTGTGCTATTTTGTGGGTTGAATTTAGATGGATTGCAACCCACAAATGTTTGTAGAAGCAGTCTGCATACACAATCATAACAAACTGTCTGTCAGTGTGGTTGAATGAGAAGTCAACCACACTGACTGTATGCACATCAAATAAGTGTCCTGAGGTGCTTTGGCAATGTCTGTGGAGTGGCGAGAATTATCTGATGACCACTAACCTTTCAAGCAGGAATTTATCTGATTACCAAGTTTCACACATGACCATATAAGTGGAAAGTATTTATGATGCCATGTGTGCTTCTTGTAAAATGGCATCAGTGCTGCCCACAGAGGAGCCTGAGTGAGGATCACCTGTTCCCCAGAGAGCAGCAGAATGGAGCAACAATGTTCCACAGGAACCAGGAGGAGACGTTTTCTTCCCACTCTGATGCTGAGAAAGCAGTTCCCTACCAAATGGTGCCATCATAATTTTCACACTGGAGAATTACTTTGACTTGACATGTTTAATTCTCTCAACTATACTCTACAATCCATATAGGTTTGTTACCAGTGGTGACAAGCTGAACTGTGAAGTGATATGAAGTATTTGCAGGCAGGCCCCATGGCAAATTGATTCCATGTAAAGGGAAAGAAAACAGTGTTTTACTTTATATCTAATGTAGAAAAACGCACTGATGGCATCATTTATTTCAAAAATTCCTTCAAGGTTTCTAGCACGTGTGAAAACTGCTGCAAACAAGGTCAGCATGTTTTTGTTTTGTCTAAATATCCCAAACTATTGTATCTACTTTCTCCTGCATGCAGAACCTATATCCAGGCCTTATATCCACATGGAGTCTTCATCAGTGCTGGAGCTTAGTGAAAACGTTGTCCTCAACTGCTCCCATGACAATGGAACCAGGACTACATACAGGTGGTTCAAAGGTGGAAAGCTCCTGACCAACGAGACGAGGTTCGTGCTTTCCCCTGATCAGAAGCTTTTGACCATCAAACGGGTGGTCATGGCAGATGATGATATCTACAGCTGCACAGTGGAGAATCCAGTGGGAAATGTGACAAGTCTGCCAATTAGACTGACGGTGTACAGTAAGTAATGCTGCCTTGGTTGATGATTGAAAGGGTTAAAATATCACGGTGGGAATAGAGGCATGGGCAGCAGATTTAGGCTAAATTCAGTTTTATTTTTATGTCTGCAGTTCATAAGTTGTCACAAGGACTTTAAGTAACTGCGCAATTTAAAGGTCAAGATTTTGACTTTGCTGTTAGAAACCCTCAAACAGGAACCTAGGTGTGTGTGAGGATACTCAGGGTCATACCATTAGCTCTACTTGCAGATTTTAATCTTATGTTATCTTGTTGTGTTCATTTACTGTAATCTTGTACATCCTAACCAGAAAGAAGTTCCCTTTATATCATCCTTTCCACTGGAGGCATCTTCCTTTTGATCACCTTGGTGACAATATGTGCCTGCTGGACACCGTCTAAAAAGTAAGACTTGCTATTAGATCTTTAAATTCAATTTCAAATATCACAAATGTTTTTTAAGGCTGTCCTGGAGGGCAATTAAACGAAAATATTTTGTCAACACAGGTCCAGACAGCCCCCTAGAAAGCCGCTATCCAGGTTTTATGACACCCCTTGCCACACACCGATCAATCACACAGGTAAAATAAAACTGACCAGATTTGAAATATGAGAGGAATATAAATTCATGTAAAATTTTTATTAATGTTTTTACTTCATCACAGATTATGTGCTTCCAAAAGTACCAGAGCATAATGGGATAAATGCAGTAACTTCACTTTATATCCTCCAGCATAAGGTACCTCTTTTCATCACTAGTCAATTTTATTACATTCTTTGAGTCATGAATGACATCAAGACTTAAAATCTGAAGGAATTACAGGATTGCATAACTAATTTAATCTTCCATTGCTTTCTTTTTAGTCATACCACACAAGTCTTATGTTCTTTGCTGCCATGCTGTTGCATCAAACTACTACAACTGCATTTGAGCCTTCGTTAGCTTTCTGGATAATAAGGCATACATTTACAAATGTCAAGGCTAGCCACTTAAATGGCTGCATATGCACACAGACCAGCATCAAGCTTCTGATTAAAACTATGCATAAACTGTCATGGCACTCAAACAGTCAGCTCAGTAAACTTCCTATTAGGGAACATGGGATCATCTTCTACACAATCTAAAAACATTTTAATAAATGCAACATGTGAGAATGAAGTCGGGCTCATGCCATTGTATTTTACAGGATCCTTCCACAGATGACTCCTCCAGCAACAACACTGGATCTCCATCTGAGCTCAATAACCCACCATGCTACACCACTTCCCCCAAATATACCGGCCCTCTTCCAGCTGGATCCCCTGCTCGTATCTCCCGTAAGCATACCTGACAGCCCATCGGTTTAAACTGTCCACAATACAACAAAAAGAAGGTTGTGCCACCCCACCATGGACTCCTCTGTACTCAGGATACCCTGTACATCCTGGAGTTTGTTGTAAAATCAAGAAAATGTTGCAACTTAAATAAGTTTTTAGTAGCACAGTCAGCAGTAAAATGTGGGGAGAGTTTGACATTGGAGTCAAAACGCTTTTTAGTTTTTGTAAAATTTTGAATCTTTATTTGGTTTGTGACTCATCACCATCATACTCATTGTGGTAAAGAGAATGGGATTTCTACTGTTATCTGTCATGACATTTTCTGTACTATACAATAAACCCAGAAATTACTTTGTGGAATAATGCAAATGAGTATTTTTATTTTAATAGATGACTTAATTGTATTATGTATAGAGTCAACCATGTTGGGGTAGGATGAGGCCATGTATTTGAGTTTTATAAATGTTACAATAAAACATGAAATTATCTAAATTTTTTTTTTTTTTTTTTAATTTTTTGGTAGTATTTGTGAAGGATTTACTTAATTATAAGTTTAGTGGATTAGCTACTGGCTATCCTCTAGTTTGCCTGTGTGAAATGTACTGTTGTGACATGCTGGTGTTTGAACAAAGTAAATGTTTGAAAATGAATACTCTCTCTCTACTTCCCTTCGATAGCTCAGTTAGTAGAGCGGAGGACTGTAACATCAAAGCAGAAATCCTTAGATCACTGGTTCGATTCTGGCTCGAAGGACACTCTTTAGGGCTGTTTGAGTCAGCAGAACTGCCTCGCTACAATTAGTGTCTGCTCTAGATACCAACAATTTCACAGTCGTGGACACTTCAAATCTGCTCTCTCAGCTCCATTTCATAATTCCATTGGCAAAGTAAAACAATGTCAATTTATAGTTACAGCTGTCCATACAGTGTGAAACAGAGAAAACCAGACCAACTTCCAGCCAGGTTAATAGAAAGTTTTCTGTGCCAAAGTTGGATGGAGCCCCTGCATCAAACAAAGGTAAGATCACCTACATTAAAGGTCACTGACAGTAAATACCTGCTACCCTCTGAAATGACAATAAAGCAGGCCATCTTTAAGCAATGGTTATCTTGTCATTGAAAAGTATTGTTATCATATTGCCTATCGGTGTCCTCAATCAGATCCAGACCAGATCCTCAGCCATGACATCTCAATTCCAAGCAAGGTAGGTTTGTCGTTAGACTCGTCCCTGACCTTGATGGCCGAGGTTGACACCAACATTCAGGAGTCACTGTAGCACAGAATCTATAAAATAATTCAGTTGTGTCAAATGTCTTTAAACGAATTCTATTATAATTTGATTTATTTAATTAATTCCGTTTATGCACATTTTTATGATACATTTAAAGGTTTATTCATATATTTCATTTTGGCACTCTGGGCATTCCTTATGACGCATGGTGATTTTACTACACCTCGCTGGGGCTTCAGCAAGTTTTTCCTGGCTTTAAATCTGCACAGACACAAAGTAGCCTAAAATATTCTCCTTCAAGCTGGACTTGATACAATCATCTAAGGATTGCTGTTATTACCTAGCAAGAAATGACATGAGAAAGACTTTCATTTTGTCATAGGCATGACTTATTGTTGCACATGCTGGTGTCACGCTCGCCAAACACTAGAAAGATAAGGCAGTTCCACATTGGAGTCTCTCTTTGAGACGATTCATAAGATTGTGCGTAACATGTCACAAAAGGGGTGTTCTCTATACTTCCCTTCGATAGCTCAGTTGGGGGAGCGGAGGGCTGTAGTTAACATCAAAGCAGAAATCCTTAGGTTGCTGGTTTGATTCCGGCTCGAAGGAAAAGTTTTTTAGGCTATTTGTCAGCAGAACTGCCTCACTACAATTAGCGTCTACTCTAGATACCAACAATTTCACAGTTGTGGACACTTCAAATCTGCTCTCTCAAATCCATTTTGTAATTCCATTGGCAAAGTAAAACAATGTCAATTTATAGTTACAGCTATCCATACAGTGTGAAACAGAGAAAACCAGACCAACTTCCAGCCAGGTTAATAGAAAGTTTTCTGTGCCAAAGCTGGATGGAGCCCCTGCATCCAACAAAGGTAAGATCACCTATTTTAATGGTCGCTGACAGTAAATACCTGCTACCCTCTGAAATGACAATAAAGCAGGCCATCTTGTAAGCAGTGGTTATCTTGTCATTGAAAAGTATTGTTATCATATTGCCTATCGGTGTCCTCAATCAGATCCAGACCAGATCCTCAGCCATGACATCTCAATTCCAAGCAAGGTAGGTTTGTTGTTAGACTCGTCCCTGACCTTGATGGCTGAGGTTGACACCAACATTCAGGAGTCACTGCAGCGCAGAATGCATAAAATAATTCAGTTGTGTCAAATGTCTTTAAATGAATTCTATTATTATTTGAATTATTTAATTAATTCCGTTTATGCACATTTTTATGATACATTTAAAGGTTTATTCATATATTTCATTTTGGCACTCTGGGAATTCCTTATGACGCATGGTGATTTTACTACACCTCGCTGGGGGCTTCAGCAAGTTCTTCCTGGCTTTAAATCTGCACAGACACAAAGTAGCCTAAAATATCCTCCTTCAAGCTGGACTTGATACAACCATCTAAGGACTGCTGTTATTACCTAGCAAGAAATGACATGAGAAAGACTTTCATTTTGTCATAGGCATGACTTCTTGTTGCACATGCTGGTGTCACGCTCGCCAAACACTAGAAAGATAAGGCAGTTCCACATTGGAGTCTCTCTTTGAGACGATTCATAAGATTGTGCGTAACATGTAACAGAATGAGTGTTCTCTGTACTTCCCTTCGATAACTCAGTTGGTAGAGTGCTAACCATTACACCATGGAACCCACACAGAGCGGGACCAAGCTCTGAAAAGGTCTCTGTCAAACCCTCAGGAAATCACTGACAAACTTGGGAATTTCCACATAGCCAAGGTTTCCTGGTCACACTTTCTAACGGGGCCAGGCTGACGCGACTCAGTCGGTGCTTCCGAGTTCCTTGTTAGTATAGTGGACAGTATCACCGCCTGGCACGCGGGGGGCTGGGGTTCGATTCCCCGACGGGGAGTGACTTGCCTGTGACTGCTGCCTTGGGTTTTGCCTGGATTGACCACAGAGCCATTAATCACAGACTGCATGAATTTGTGCGCTGATTCCATTATTCCAAAAGAGGTTGTGGAATGTCTCCACCCATTCCCCAGTCAATCTAACACCACTACCCCTTTAATGGGTTTGAAGCAATATTCATTCCACCTGTGCTTTCATTACTGTGACGAGTCTAAAGATCTGCTGTGGAAGAGCTCAGATGAGTACAAGAGACGCTATCTTCAGGTGGTATTCTTGATTGTGACTCTAACATTAACGAGTGAATGCTTCAAAAATGGCACAAATGTGAATTCCCTCTTTCTCCCTGGTTGTACCTGATGCTCGTTTGAAACATAAGAAAGCACAAAAGCCTTCCTCTAAAGGAGCAAACCGTGACGTTTCCGTAGTGTAGTGGTTATCACGTTCGCCTAACACGCGAAAGGTCCCCGGTCCGAAACCGGGCGGAAACATGCTCTTTACCTGATGTCTGATTCATTTGTTTTTTTTAAAGTATGTGACGACAGGGATTCTTTGCACCTGTTTGCTTGTACTGCTGTTTGGGTAACAGAAGAGAGAAAGCGCTCAACTCTGATACTCGGCTCTGAAGTTGGTAACCTCTGGAAGCTCTTGTTGCTCCAGAAAAAATGTATAAAAAGTGGTCTTTCGCCCAAATTTCAGAAAACTCCAAAGACGTCACACAAATCAGCATGTCTTGAGTCCCATATTTACTGAAGATGGGGGCACAGGGAAAGCATTTGAAAATGAATGGCTCTAAGTAGCCCGCACGGCCTCTTTAGGCAACAGAATTTGTTGCTAGAGGTTCTCAGGTGATCTGCGCTTACTTCAGACCACTCCTATATGTCAGAGGTCCAAGGGCACCTAAGATCAAGGTTATAGTCCAGATTCCTGGGTCGCAGGCTTCTATCGCCTCTCCATGGCTCCTTCCATTCAAGGACATCCTAGTAACGTGCCACCAGGTTTGTGAGATTGCAGACAGTACCCAGTGAGAGATTGCTGTCATTGCTAAGGTCCCCGTGTATTCCTACTGGAACCAAAGACACGTTCCAAAGCAAAGCAAAGCGTGCCATCTGCAGCAGTTTCCGTAGTGTAGTGGTTATCACGTTCGCCTCACACGCGAAAGGTCCCCGGTCCGAAACCGGGCGGAAACACGCTTCTTTTGTGTCTTCGGTAACAAGCGAATCTACGGCCGCTGTACAGCTCCTTCCTTTCACGAGCACCGTAGAGAGTGGCAACCTACCGTCACTGCACCTTGGGCATAGAACTTCATCTCGGAACTGAAAACACGGCCTTAAGTAACTGAATGGCGCCATAGGCCGTCTCTACATTTGAGAAATCTCATTCCTAAAGACAAGCTTCACCGTCTTCGACTACTTTTGGTAGAAGAGCTCAATGCGAAGTCGCAGGGCTGACAGCAACAAAGGCGTGGCTCAGATTTAGGGCTGGCAGACCCATGTTAAGATCCCTACATTCCCCTAGCAAGTCCGTTCCCAGGTGGCGCTAGGCTTAGTACTGGCTGGTCCGGTGTATTTATAATTCCTGTGATCTGATGCCATTGCCATTCACAAAAATGAAAGTACGCGTTTGGGTCGACTGACCATCCTGTCCAAACGCCTGTTTGGCAGTGGAGCAAAAGTCCTCCATTCAGGACCACTGTTTGGCTGTGTAGCACAAGTATTCTGGCTCAGAAGGCTCTTTGGTGGCAGACCGTTAGTTGTCCAGCTTAGACGCCTTTGGCCACACATCGGCGGTTCTCTGGTTTAGACAAGACAAGACTGTCTACTTGTCCAGCCTCTCCTCCCTTTGACTTCCTTCCCTATTGAATAATCAGTGTCCTGGTTTTGTCTTCAGTAGGTTGCGTGTCTCACAGTATGGAGCTCTTGGGAGAAGATTCCATTTAGAATGCCAATAAGAGGTTCAACAGGACTGCACTCAACGGGTGCTCTGTGCATTGGTCCCTTCCTTATTTTTCCAGTGCCCTTTCTGCAACAGGAACGTTTCCAGTACCTGGTGTTCCCGGGCAGTCACAGAACGCGCAAATTCCTGCACTGACTCCAGCATTCCCACAGAGATTGTGAAGTCTTGTGCAAACAACGGGCATCAAAGACCCCATCGACGAGATGATGAGGGGCCTTCAGAGGTGGAAACAGGATCGGAGGTGAGACGATCTCGAGGGGAACTGTTGACATCAATCAAGGAGGCCAAGGAAACATACAGCAGGAAGCACAACAATACGAGGGAGGTTTGGAGCAGCATGAAGACCATCACTGGATGAGACCAGCCAGCAGAAGAGGAGTGGAATTGACTGGTCCAGTGACATAAATCTGTTCTTTAATCGACTGGACTCTCAGGCTGCTGATCACCCCCCCCACACACACACATACACACACACAGGTTCTACAAGTCAGTCGAGTCAAGAGTTCACAGCCTCGCTCCAATTCGTGCACCGAGTGAAAGTAGTCAGTGGCTTGAGTCAAGACACAAACAGTAAGAGGGTTTGTGCATCATTTATTCAATGACTGTGACTAAGATGGTGATGCCGCCATATTTCCTGAGCAATGAATTCAATTCCTGGGAAGGTGATTGCCTCTGTACCCCTTTGAGGAAGGAAAATGAGGCTCCACTGAGATTTGAACTCAGATCACTGGATTCAGAGTCCAGAGTGCTAACCATTACACCATGGAACCCACACAGAGCAGGGGCCAAGCTCTGAAAAGGTCTCTGTCAAACCCTCAGGAAATCACTGACAAACTTGGGAATTTCCACATAGCCAAGGTTTCCTGGTCACACTTTCTAACGGGGCCAGGCTGACGCGACTCAGTGGGAGCTTCCGAATTCCTCGTTAGTATAGTGGACAGTATCTCCGCCTGTCACGCGGAAGACCGGGGTTCGATTCCCCGACGGGGAGTGACTTGCCTGCGACTGCTGCCTTGGGTTTTGCCTGGATTGACCACAGAGCCATTAATCACAGACTGCATGAATTTGTGCGCTGATTCCATCATTCCAAAAGAGGTTGTGGAATGTCTCCACCCGTTCCCCAGTCAATCTAACACCACTACCCCTTTAATGGGTTTGAAGCAATATTCATTCCACCTGTGCTTTCATTACTGTGACGAGTCTAAAGATCTGCTGTGGAAGAGCTCAGATGAGTACAAGAGACGCTATCTTCAGGTGGTATTCTTGATTGTGACTCTAACATTAACGAGTGAATGCTTCAAAAATGGCACAAATGTGAATTCCCTCTTTCTCCCTGGTTGTACCTGATGCTCGTTTGAAACATAAGAAAGCACAAAAGCCTTCCTCTAAAGGAGCAAACCGTGACGTTTCCGTAGTGTAGTGGTTATCACGTTCGCCTAACACGCGAAAGGTCCCCGGTCCGAAACCGGGCGGAAACATGCTCTTTACCTGATGTCTGATTCATTTGTTTTTTTTAAAGTATGTGACGACAGGGATTCTTTGCACCTGTTTGCTTGTACTGCTGTTTGGGTAACAGAAGAGAGAAAGCGCTCAACTCTGATACTCGGCTCTGAAGTTGGTAACCTCTGGAAGCTCTTGTTGCTCCAGAAAAAATGTATAAAAAGTGGTCTTTCGCCCAAATTTCAGAAAACTCCAAAGACGTCACACAAATCAGCATGTCTTGAGTCCCATATTTATTGAAGATGGGGGCACAGGGAAAGCATTTGAAAATGAATGGCTCTAAGTAGCCCGCACGGCCTCGTTAGGCAAAAGAATTTGTTGCTAGAGGTTCTCAGGTGATCTGCGCTTACTTCAGAACACTCCTATATGTCAGAGGTCCAAGGGCACCTAAGATCAAGGTTATAGTCCAGATTCCTGGGTCGCAGGCTTCTATCGCCTCTCCATGGCTCCTTCCATTCAAGGACATCCTAGTAACGTGCCACCAGGTTTGTGAGATTGCAGACAGTACCCAGTGAGAGATTGCTGTCATTGCTAAGGTCCCCGTGTATTCCTACTGGAACCAAAGACACGTTCCAAAGCAAAGCAAAGCGTGCCATCTGCAGCAGTTTCCGTAGTGTAGTGGTTATCACGTTCGCCTCACACGCGAAAGGTCCCCGGTCCGAAACCGGGCGGAAACACGCTTCTTTTGTGTCTTCGGTAACAAGCGAATCTACGGCCGCTGTACAGCTCCTTCCTTTCACGAGCACCGTAGAGAGTGGCAACCTACCGTCACTGCACCTTGGGCATAGAACTTCATCTCGGAACTGAAAACACGGCCTTAAGTAACTGAATGGCGCCATAGGCCGTCTCTACATTTGAGAAATCTCATTCCTAAAGACAAGCTTCACCGTCTTCGACTACTTTTGGTAGAAGAGCTCAATGCGAAGTCGCAGGGCTGACAGCAACAAAGGCGTGGCTCAGATTTAGGGCTGGCAGACCCATGTTAAGATCCCTACATTCCCCTAGCAAGTCCGTTCCCAGGTGGCGCTAGGCTTAGTACTGGCTGGTCCGGTGTATTTATAATTCCTGTGATCTGATGCCATTGCCAGTCACAAAAATGAAAGTACGCGTTTGGGTCGACTGACCATCCTGTCCAAACGCCTGTTTGCAGTGGAGCAAAAGTCCTCCATTCAGGACCACTGTTTGGCTGTGTAGCACAAGTATTCTGGCTCAGAAGGCTCTTTGGTGGCAGACCGTTAGTTGTCCAGCTTAGACGCCTTTGGCCACACATCGGCGGTTCTCTGGTTTAGACAAGACAAGACTGTCTACTTGTCCAGCCTCTCCTCCCTTTGACTTCCTTCCCTATTGAATAATCAGTGTCCTGGTTTTGTCTTCAGTAGGTTGCGTGTCTCACAGTATGGAGCTCTTGGGAGAAGATTCCACTTAGAATGCCAATAAGAGGTTCAACAGGACTGCACTCAACGGGTGCTCTGTGCATTGGTCCCTTCCTTATTTTTCCAGTGCCCTTTCTGCAACAGGAACGTTTCCACTACCTGGTGTTCCCGGGCAGTCACAGAACGCGCAAATTCCTGCACTGACTCCAGCATTCCCACAGAGATTGTGAAGTCTTGTGCAAACAACGGGCATCAAAGACCCCATCGACGAGATGATGAGGGGCCTTCAGAGGTGGAAACAGGATCGGAGGTGAGACGATCTCGAGGGGAACTGTTGACATCAATCAAGGAGGCCAAGGAAACATACAGCAGGAAGCACAACAATACGAGGGAGGTTTGGAGCAGCATGAAGACCATCACTGGATGAGACCAGCCAGCAGAAGAGGAGTGGAATTGACTGGTCCAGTGACATAAATCTGTTCTTTAATCGACTGGACTCTCAGGCTGCTGATCACCCCCCCCCCACACACACACACACACACACACACACAGGTTCTACAAGTCAGTCGAGTCAAGAGTTCACAGCCTCGCTCCAATTCGTGCACCGAGTGAAAGTAGTCAGTGGCTTGAGTCAAGACACAAACAGTAAGAGGGTTTGTGCATCATTTATTCAATGACTGTGACTAAGATGGTGATGCCGCCATATTTCCTGAGCAATGAATTCAATTCCTGGGAAGGTGATTGCCTCTGTACCCCTTTGAGGAAGGAAAATGAGGCTCCACTGAGATTTGAACTCAGATCACTGGATTCAGAGTCCAGAGTGCTAACCATTACACCATGGAACCCACACAGAGCAGGGGCCAAGCTCTGAAAAGGTCTCTGTCAAACCCTCAGGAAATCACTGACAAACTTGGGAATTTCCACATAGCCAAGGTTTCCTGGTCACACTTTCTAACGGGGCCAGGCTGACGCGACTCAGTGGGAGCTTCCGAATTCCTCGTTAGTATAGTGGACAGTATCTCCGCCTGTCACGCGGAAGACCGGGGTTCGATTCCCCGACGGGGAGTGACTTGCCTGCGACTGCTGCCTTGGGTTTTGCCTGGATTGACCACAGAGCCATTAATCACAGACTGCATGAATTTGTGCGCTGATTCCATCATTCCAAAAGAGGTTGTGGAATGTCTCCACCCGTTCCCCAGTCAATCTAACACCACTACCCCTTTAATGGGTTTGAAGCAATATTCATTCCACCTGTGCTTTCATTACTGTGACGAGTCTAAAGATCTGCTGTGGAAGAGCTCAGATGAGTACAAGAGACGCTATCTTCAGGTGGTATTCTTGATTGTGACTCTAACATTAACGAGTGAATGCTTCAAAAATGGCACAAATGTGAATTCCCTCTTTCTCCCTGGTTGTACCTGATGCTCGTTTGAAACATAAGAAAGCACAAAAGCCTTCCTCTAAAGGAGCAAACCGTGACGTTTCCGTAGTGTAGTGGTTATCACGTTCGCCTAACACGCGAAAGGTCCCCGGTCCGAAACCGGGCGGAAACATGCTCTTTACCTGATGTCTGATTCATTTGTTTTTTTTAAAGTATGTGACGACAGGGATTCTTTGCACCTGTTTGCTTGTACTGCTGTTTGGGTAACAGAAGAGAGAAAGCGCTCAACTCTGATACTCGGCTCTGAAGTTGGTAACCTCTGGAAGCTCTTGTTGCTCCAGAAAAAATGTATAAAAAGTGGTCTTTCGCCCAAATTTCAGAAAACTCCAAAGACGTCACACAAATCAGCATGTCTTGAGTCCCATATTTACTGAAGATGGGGGCACAGGGAAAGCATTTGAAAATGAATGGCTCTAAGTAGCCCGCACGGCCTCGTTAGGCAACAGAATTTGTTGCTAGAGGTTCTCAGGTGATCTGCGCTTACTTCAGAACACTCCTATATGTCAGAGGTCCAAGGGCACCTAAGATCAAGGTTATAGTCCAGATTCCTGGGTCGCAGGCTTCTATCGCCTCTCCATGGCTCCTTCCATTCAAGGACATCCTAGTAACGTGCCACCAGGTTTGTGAGATTGCAGACAGTACCCAGTGAGAGATTGCTGTCATTGCTAAGGTCCCCGTGTATTCCTACTGGAACCAAAGACACGTTCCAAAGCAAAGCAAAGCGTGCCATCTGCAGCAGTTTCCGTAGTGTAGTGGTTATCACGTTCGCCTCACACGCGAAAGGTCCCCGGTCCGAAACCGGGCGGAAACACGCTTCTTTTGTGTCTTCGGTAACAAGCGAATCTACGGCCGCTGTACAGCTCCTTCCTTTCACGAGCACCGTAGAGAGTGGCAACCTACCGTCACTGCACCTTGGGCATAGAACTTCATCTCGGAACTGAAAACACGGCCTTAAGTAACTGAATGGCGCCATAGGCCGTCTCTACATTTGAGAAATCTCATTCCTAAAGACAAGCTTCACCGTCTTCGACTACTTTTGGTAGAAGAGCTCAATGCGAAGTCGCAGGGCTGACAGCAACAAAGGCGTGGCTCAGATTTAGGGCTGGCAGACCCATGTTAAGATCCCTACATTCCCCTAGCAAGTCCGTTCCCAGGTGGCGCTAGGCTTAGTACTGGCTGGTCCGGTGTATTTATAATTCCTGTGATCTGATGCCATTGCCAGTCACAAAAATGAAAGTACGCGTTTGGGTCGACTGACCATCCTGTCCAAACGCCTGTTTGGCAGTGGAGCAAAAGTCCTCCATTCAGGACCACTGTTTGGCTGTGTAGCACAAGTATTCTGGCTCAGAAGGCTCTTTGGTGGCAGACCGTTAGTTGTCCAGCTTAGACGCCTTTGGCCACACATCGGCGGTTCTCTGGTTTAGACAAGACAAGACTGTCTACTTGTCCAGCCTCTCCTCCCTTTGACTTCCTTCCCTATTGAATAATCAGTGTCCTGGTTTTGTCTTCAGTAGGTTGCGTGTCTCACAGTATGGAGCTCTTGGGAGAAGATTCCATTTAGAATGCCAATAAGAGGTTCAACAGGACTGCACTCAACGGGTGCTCTGTGCATTGGTCCCTTCCTTATTTTTCCAGTGCCCTTTCTGCAACAGGAACGTTTCCAGTACCTGGTGTTCCCGGGCAGTCACAGAACGCGCAAATTCCTGCACTGACTCCAGCATTCCCACAGAGATTGTGAAGTCTTGTGCAAACAACGGGCATCAAAGACCCCATCGACGAGATGATGAGGGGCCTTCAGAGGTGGAAACAGGATCGGAGGTGAGACGATCTCGAGGGGAACTGTTGACATCAATCAAGGAGGCCAAGGAAACATACAGCAGGAAGCACAACAATACGAGGGAGGTTTGGAGCAGCATGAAGACCATCACTGGATGAGACCAGCCAGCAGAAGAGGAGTGGAATTGACTGGTCCAGTGACATAAATCTGTTCTTTAATCGACTGGACTCTCAGGCTGCTGATCACCCCCCCCCCACACACACACACACACACACACACAGGTTCTACAAGTCAGTCGAGTCAAGAGTTCACAGCCTCGCTCCAATTCGTGCACCGAGTGAAAGTAGTCAGTGGCTTGAGTCAAGACACAAACAGTAAGAGGGTTTGTGCATCATTTATTCAATGACTGTGACTAAGATGGTGATGCCGCCATATTTCCTGAGCAATGAATTCAATTCCTGGGAAGGTGATTGCCTCTGTACCCCTTTGAGGAAGGAAAATGAGGCTCCACTGAGATTTGAACTCAGATCACTGGATTCAGAGTCCAGAGTGCTAACCATTACACCATGGAACCCACACAGAGCAGGGGCCAAGCTCTGAAAAGGTCTCTGTCAAACCCTCAGGAAATCACTGACAAACTTGGGAATTTCCACATAGCCAAGGTTTCCTGGTCACACTTTCTAACGGGGCCAGGCTGACGCGACTCAGTGGGAGCTTCCGAATTCCTCGTTAGTATAGTGGACAGTATCTCCGCCTGTCACGCGGAAGACCGGGGTTCGATTCCCCGACGGGGAGTGACTTGCCTGCGACTGCTGCCTTGGGTTTTGCCTGGATTGACCACAGAGCCATTAATCACAGACTGCATGAATTTGTGCGCTGATTCCATCATTCCAAAAGAGGTTGTGGAATGTCTCCACCCGTTCCCCAGTCAATCTAACACCACTACCCCTTTAATGGGTTTGAAGCAATATTCATTCCACCTGTGCTTTCATTACTGTGACGAGTCTAAAGATCTGCTGTGGAAGAGCTCAGATGAGTACAAGAGACGCTATCTTCAGGTGGTATTCTTGATTGTGACTCTAACATTAACGAGTGAATGCTTCAAAAATGGCACAAATGTGAATTCCCTCTTTCTCCCTGGTTGTACCTGATGCTCGTTTGAAACATAAGAAAGCACAAAAGCCTTCCTCTAAAGGAGCAAACCGTGACGTTTCCGTAGTGTAGTGGTTATCACGTTCGCCTAACACGCGAAAGGTCCCCGGTCCGAAACCGGGCGGAAACATGCTCTTTACCTGATGTCTGATTCATTTGTTTTTTTTAAAGTATGTGACGACAGGGATTCTTTGCACCTGTTTGCTTGTACTGCTGTTTGGGTAACAGAAGAGAGAAAGCGCTCAACTCTGATACTCGGCTCTGAAGTTGGTAACCTCTGGAAGCTCTTGTTGCTCCAGAAAAAATGTATAAAAAGTGGTCTTTCGCCCAAATTTCAGAAAACTCCAAAGACGTCACACAAATCAGCATGTCTTGAGTCCCATATTTACTGAAGATGGGGGCACAGGGAAAGCATTTGAAAATGAATGGCTCTAAGTAGCCCGCACGGCCTCTTTAGGCAACAGAATTTGTTGCTAGAGGTTCTCAGGTGATCTGCGCTTACTTCAGAACACTCCTATATGTCAGAGGTCCAAGGGCACCTAAGATCAAGGTTATAGTCCAGATTCCTGGGTCGCAGGCTTCTATCGCCTCTCCATGGCTCCTTCCATTCAAGGACATCCTAGTAACGTGCCACCAGGTTTGTGAGATTGCAGACAGTACCCAGTGAGAGATTGCTGTCATTGCTAAGGTCCCCGTGTATTCCTACTGGAACCAAAGACACGTTCCAAAGCAAAGCAAAGCGTGCCATCTGCAGCAGTTTCCGTAGTGTAGTGGTTATCACGTTCGCCTCACACGCGAAAGGTCCCCGGTCCGAAACCGGGCGGAAACACGCTTCTTTTGTGTCTTCGGTAACAAGCGAATCTACGGCCGCTGTACAGCTCCTTCCTTTCACGAGCACCGTAGAGAGTGGCAACCTACCGTCACTGCACCTTGGGCATAGAACTTCATCTCGGAACTGAAAACACGGCCTTAAGTAACTGAATGGCGCCATAGGCCGTCTCTACATTTGAGAAATCTCATTCCTAAAGACAAGCTTCACCGTCTTCGACTACTTTTGGTAGAAGAGCTCAATGCGAAGTCGCAGGGCTGACAGCAACAAAGGCGTGGCTCAGATTTAGGGCTGGCAGACCCATGTTAAGATCCCTACATTCCCCTAGCAAGTCCGTTCCCAGGTGGCGCTAGGCTTAGTACTGGCTGGTCCGGTGTATTTATAATTCCTGTGATCTGATGCCATTGCCAGTCACAAAAATGAAAGTACGCGTTTGGGTCGACTGACCATCCTGTCCAAACGCCTGTTTGGCAGTGGAGCAAAAGTCCTCCATTCAGGACCACTGTTTGGCTGTGTAGCACAAGTATTCTGGCTCAGAAGGCTCTTTGGTGGCAGACCGTTAGTTGTCCAGCTTAGACGCCTTTGGCCACACATCGGCGGTTCTCTGGTTTAGACAAGACAAGACTGTCTACTTGTCCAGCCTCTCCTCCCTTTGACTTCCTTCCCTATTGAATAATCAGTGTCCTGGTTTTGTCTTCAGTAGGTTGCGTGTCTCACAGTATGGAGCTCTTGGGAGAAGATTCCATTTAGAATGCCAATAAGAGGTTCAACAGGACTGCACTCAACGGGTGCTCTGTGCATTGGTCCCTTCCTTATTTTTCCAGTGCCCTTTCTGCAACAGGAACGTTTCCAGTACCTGGTGTTCCCGGGCAGTCACAGAACGCGCAAATTCCTGCACTGACTCCAGCATTCCCACAGAGATTGTGAAGTCTTGTGCAAACAACGGGCATCAAAGACCCCATCGACGAGATGATGAGGGGCCTTCAGAGGTGGAAACAGGATCGGAGGTGAGACGATCTCGAGGGGAACTGTTGACATCAATCAAGGAGGCCAAGGAAACATACAGCAGGAAGCACAACAATACGAGGGAGGTTTGGAGCAGCATGAAGACCATCACTGGATGAGACCAGCCAGCAGAAGAGGAGTGGAATTGACTGGTCCAGTGACATAAATCTGTTCTTTAATCGACTGGACTCTCAGGCTGCTGATCACCCCCCCCACACACACACACACACACACACACACAGGTTCTACAAGTCAGTCGAGTCAAGAGTTCACAGCCTCGCTCCAATTCGTGCACCGAGTGAAAGTAGTCAGTGGCTTGAGTCAAGACACAAACAGTAAGAGGGTTTGTGCATCATTTATTCAATGACTGTGACTAAGATGGTGATGCCGCCATATTTCCTGAGCAATGAATTCAATTCCTGGGAAGGTGATTGCCTCTGTACCCCTTTGAGGAAGGAAAATGAGGCTCCACTGAGATTTGAACTCAGATCACTGGATTCAGAGTCCAGAGTGCTAACCATTACACCATGGAACCCACACAGAGCAGGGGCCAAGCTCTGAAAAGGTCTCTGTCAAACCCTCAGGAAATCACTGACAAACTTGGGAATTTCCACATAGCCAAGGTTTCCTGGTCACACTTTCTAACGGGGCCAGGCTGACGCGACTCAGTGGGAGCTTCCGAATTCCTCGTTAGTATAGTGGACAGTATCTCCGCCTGTCACGCGGAAGACCGGGGTTCGATTCCCCGACGGGGAGTGACTTGCCTGCGACTGCTGCCTTGGGTTTTGCCTGGATTGACCACAGAGCCATTAATCACAGACTGCATGAATTTGTGCGCTGATTCCATCATTCCAAAAGAGGTTGTGGAATGTCTCCACCCGTTCCCCAGTCAATCTAACACCACTACCCCTTTAATGGGTTTGAAGCAATATTCATTCCACCTGTGCTTTCATTACTGTGACGAGTCTAAAGATCTGCTGTGGAAGAGCTCAGATGAGTACAAGAGACGCTATCTTCAGGTGGTATTCTTGATTGTGACTCTAACATTAACGAGTGAATGCTTCAAAAATGGCACAAATGTGAATTCCCTCTTTCTCCCTGGTTGTACCTGATGCTCGTTTGAAACATAAGAAAGCACAAAAGCCTTCCTCTAAAGGAGCAAACCGTGACGTTTCCGTAGTGTAGTGGTTATCACGTTCGCC
>NC_044359.1:12868719-12934422 GCF_007364275.1 Archocentrus centrarchus
CCAGCTGTTGTTTACATACAAGCACACACCCCCTCCTCTGCTCTTACCGGAGGTCCACATTCTGTCATGCCGGTGCGTTGTCCTGCCGGCTAGCTCGATGGCTGCATCAGGAATGGATGAATGAAGCCAGGTCTCAGTGAAGAGCAAAACGCAGCAGTCCTTCACGGTCCTGTTTGTAGCCACCAGCAGTCTCAACTCATCCATTTTATTCGGGAGTGATCTTACATTGGCGAGGAAAACACTGGGTAACGGAGGTCTCAGGTGATCTGCGCTTACTTCAGAGCACTCCTATATGTCAGAGGTCCAAGGGCACCTAAGATCAAGGTTATAGTCCAGATTCCTGGGTCGCAGGCTTCTATCGCCTCTCCATGGCTCCTTCCATTCAAGGACATCCTAGTAACGTGCCACCAGGTTTGTGAGATTGCAGACAGTACCCAGTGAGAGATTGCTGTCATTGCTAAGGTCCCCGTGTATTCCTACTGGAACCAAAGACACGTTCCAAAGCAAAGCAAAGCGTGCCATCTGCAGCAGTTTCCGTAGTGTAGTGGTTATCACGTTCGCCTCACACGCGAAAGAACCCCGGGCGGAAACACGCTTCTTTTGTGTCTTCGGTAACAAGCGAATCTATGGCCGCTGTACAGCTCCTTCCTTTCACGAGCACCGTAGAGAGTGGCAACCTACCGTCACTGCACCTTGGGCATAGAACTTCATCTCGGAACTGAAAACACGGCCTTAAGTAAATGAATGGCGCCATAGGCCGTCTCTACATTTGAGAAATCTCATTCCTAAAGACAAGATTAGATTTAGGGCTGGCAGACCCATGTTATGATCCCTACATTCCCCTAGCAAGTCCGTTCCCAGGTGGCGCTGGGCTTAGTACTGGCTGGTCCGGTGTATTTATAATTCCTGTGATCTGATGCCATTGCCATTCACAAAAATGAAAGTACGCGTTTGGGTCGACTGACCATCCTGTCCAAATGCCTGTTTGGCAGTGGAGCAAAAGTCCTCCATTCAGGACCACTGTTTGGCTGTGTAGCACAAGTATTCTGGCTCAGAAGGCTCTTTGGTGGCAGACCGTTAGTTGTCCAGCTTAGACGCCTTTGGCCACACATCGGCGGTTCTCTGGTTTAGACAAGACAAGACTGTCTACTTGTCCAGCCTCTCCTCCCTTTGACTTCCTTCCCTATTGAATAATCAGTGTCCTGGTTTTGTCTTCAGTAGGTTGCGTGTCTCACAGTATGGAGCTCTTGGGAGAAGATTCCACTTAGAATGCCAATAAGAGGTTCAACAGGACTGCACTCAACGGGTGCTCTGTGCATTGGTCCCTTCCTTATTTTTCCAGTGCCCTTTCTGCAACAGGAACGTTTCCAGTACCTGGTGTTCCCGGGCAGTCAGAACGCGCAAATTCCTGCACTGACTCCAGCATTCCCACACAGATTGTGAAGTCTTGTGCAAACAACAGGCATCAAAGACCCCATCGACGAGATGATGAGGGGCCTTCAGAGGTGGAAACAGGATCGGAGGTGAGACGATCTCGAGGGGAACTGTTGACATCAATCAAGGAGGCCAAGGAAACATACAGCAGGAAGCACAACAATACGAGGGAGGTTTGGAGCAGCATGAAGACCATCACTGGATGAGACCAGCCAGCAGAAGAGGAGTGGAATTGACTGGTCCAGTGACATAAATCTGTTCTTTAATCGACTGGACTCTCAGGCTGCTGATCACCCCCCCACACACACACACACACACACACACAGGTTCTACAAGTCAGTCGAGTCAAGAGTTCACAGCCTCGCTCCAATTCGTGCACCGAGTGAAAGTAGTCAGTGGCTTGAGTCAAGACACAAACGGTAAGAGGGTTTGTGCATCATTTATTCAATGACTGTGACTAAGATGGTGATGCCGCCATATTTCCTGAGCAATGAATTCAATTCCTGGGAAGGTGATTGCCTCTGTACCCCTTTGAGGAAGGAAAATGAGGCTCCACTGAGATTTGAACTCAGATCTCTGGATTCAGAGTCCAGAGTGCTAACCATTACACCATGGAACCCACACAGAGCAGGGGCCAAGCTCTGAAAAGGTCTCTGTCAAACCCTCAGGAAATCACTGACAAACTTGGGAATTTCCACATAGCCAAGGTTTCCTGGTCACACTTTCTAACGGGGCCAGGCTGACGCGACTCAGTGGGAGCTTCCGAATTCCTCGTTAGTATAGTGGACAGTATCTCCGCCTGTCACGCGGAAGACCGGGGTTCGATTCCCCGACGGGGAGTGACTTGACTGCGACTGCTGCCTTGGGTTTTGCCTGGATTGACCACAGAGCCATTAATCACAGACTGCATGAATTTGTGCGCTGATTCCATCATTCCAAAAGAGGTTGTGGAATGTCTCCACCCGTTCCCCAGTCAATCTAACACCACTACCCCTTTAATGGGTTTGAAGCAATATTCATTCCACCTGTGCTTTCATTACTGTGACGAGTCTAAAGATCTGCTGTGGAAGAGCTCAGATGAGTACAAGAGACGCTATCTTCAGGTGGTATTCTTGATTGTGACTCTAACATTAACGAGTGAATGCTTCAAAAATGGCACAAATGTGAATTCCCTCTTTCTCCCTGGTTGTACCTGATGCTCGTTTGAAACATAAGAAAGCACAAAAGCCTTCCTCTAAAGGAGCAAACCGTGACGTTTCCGTAGTGTAGTGGTTATCACGTTCGCCTAACACGCGAAAGGTCCCCGGTCCGAAACCGGGCGGAAACATGCTCTTTACCTGATTCATTTGTTTTTTTTAAAGTATGTGACGACAGGGATTCTTTGCACCTGTTTGCTTGTACTGCTGTTTGGGTAACAGAAGAGAGAAAGCGCTCAACTCTGATACTCGGCTCTGAAGTTGGTAACCTCTGGAAGCTCTTGTTGCTCCAGAAAAAATGTATAAAAAGTGGTCTTTCGCCCAAATTTCAGAAAACTCCAAAGACGTCACACAAATCAGCATGTCTTGAGTCCCATATTTATTGAAGATGGGGGCACAGGGAAAGCATTTGAAAATGAATGGCTCTAAGTAGCCCGCACGGCCTCGTTAGGCAAAAGAATTTGTTGCTAGAGGTTCTCAGGTGATCTGCGCTTACTTCAGAACACTCCTATATGTCAGAGGTCCAAGGGCACCTAAGATCAAGGTTATAGTCCAGATTCCTGGGTCGCAGGCTTCTATCGCCTCTCCATGGCTCCTTCCATTCAAGGACATCCTAGTAACGTGCCACCAGGTTTGTGAGATTGCAGACAGTACCCAGTGAGAGATTGCTGTCATTGCTAAGGTCCCCGTGTATTCCTACTGGAACCAAAGACACGTTCCAAAGCAAAGCAAAGCGTGCCATCTGCAGCAGTTTCCGTAGTGTAGTGGTTATCACGTTCGCCTCACACGCGAAAGGTCCCCGGGCGGAAACACGCTTCTTTTGTGTCTTCGGTAACAAGCGAATCTATGGCCGCTGTACAGCTCCTTCCTTTCACGAGCACCGTAGAGAGTGGCAACCTACCGTCACTGCACCTTGGGCATAGAACTTCATCTCGGAACTGAAAACACGGCCTTAAGTAACTGAATGGCGCCATAGGCCGTCTCTACATTTGAGAAATCTCATTCCTAAAGACAAGATTAGATTTAGGGCTGGCAGACCCATGTTATGATCCCTACATTCCCCTAGCAAGTCCGTTCCCAGGTGGCGCTGGGCTTAGTACTGGCTGGTCCGGTGTATTTATAATTCCTGTGATCTGATGCCATTGCCAGTCACAAAAATGAAAGTACGCGTTTGGGTCGACTGACCATCCTGTCCAAACGCCTGTTTGGCAGTGGAGCAAAAGTCCTCCATTCAGGACCACTGTTTGGCTGTGTAGCACAAGTATTCTGGCTCAGAAGGCTCTTTGGTGGCAGACCGTTAGTTGTCCAGCTTAGACGCCTTTGGCCACACATCGGCGGTTCTCTGGTTTAGACAAGACAAGACTGTCTACTTGTCCAGCCTCTCCTCCCTTTCACTTCCTTCCCTATTGAATAATCAGTGTCCTGGTTTTGTCTTCAGTAGGTTGCGTGTCTCACAGTATGGAGCTCTTGGGAGAAGATTCCATTTAGAATGCCAATAAGAGGTTCAACAGGACTGCACTCAACGGGTGCTCTGTGCATTGGTCCCTTCCTTATTTTTCCAGTGCCCTTTCTGCAACAGGAACGTTTCCAGTACCTGGTGTTCCCGGGCAGTCAGAACGCGCAAATTCCTGCACTGACTCCAGCATTCCCACACAGATTGTGAAGTCTTGTGCAAACAACAGGCATCAAAGACCCCATCGACGAGATGATGAGGGGCCTTCAGAGGTGGAAACAGGATCGGAGGTGAGACGATCTCGAGGGGAACTGTTGACATCAATCAAGGAGGCCAAGGAAACATACAGCAGGAAGCACAACAATACGAGGTGTGGAAACTCCAGCACAACAATACGAGGGAGGTTTGGAGCAGCATGAAGACCATCACTGGATGAGACCAGCCAGCAGAAGAGGAGTGGAATTGACTGGTCCAGTGACAAATCTGTTCTTTAATCGACTGAGATTATGAGTTATTTTAACTGAGCAGTAATAAGTGTGTTTAAGCCTCTTTATAATCTGTTTGCATTACTAATGTCCTTCACTGTATTGCAGTCTTTAGGATTATTTTGAATTAATTTTTACTTCAGGTCTTCTGGGATAAATGAGGGATGGATTTTTATTGCAGTCACAGAAATCATAAACAGGGAGAAGGAAAGGAGTTACACTGTATCACAGCAAGTAAATATGAGAAAATAAAATGTATTTAATTTTATAGGCTATTTGACAGATTTACTAAGCAGGGCAAATTATTGTGATGCCATAATCGCAGGGTGATCGACCAAGAGTGTGCTATAATTTATTTACAATGATGCAGCCAGTTCACTTCAATAATAACCAGCATTCTGCCAAGAGCAGCGCAAAGTAGTCGCTCAAAAATCACGAGACCTGAGGAGGGAGCGTGATGGAGAGAGTGGCAGGTGCTATAACAATGTAAAATGCAGACACAAGTATTGATATTACTTTTAGTATTAATTTTCTTTTTTATTAAAGTTCATTGTAGAGAACATTTTTTCACACAAATATGTGCTTCCAAAAAGGCCAAATAGATGAATGAAAACTCTGGACAGCTCTTGATGTTGGCAGCTCTCTCAGAAGCATTGCAGTCCTGTCTGCTTTTTTCCTGTGCCTCTGAACATAGTTTTCAGTTCAGTTTACTGTTGCACTGCAAGTCAATAAGTTCACATTGCAACATGATGGGGACATTTCACATCAGCTGAGAAGGGGTCTGCAAACACCTGGAAAGTGCCACAGTGTGCCTTAAAGTCAGCAAATTGCTCATCAGACCCTCGCTGCAGGTTTTCAGTAGCAGAACAGAACTGAATGCTGTGACTTCTTCCACCAAAGATCTGCATGCAGCAAAATGAGAGAGGTTTTTTTTGCAGACAGTTGAGTTTTCCACAGTCACAGTTTTGCAGAGAAGGCTTTCACACTCTCATAGGCTCTTGTGATGAGCTGTCCAGGACTGTGCAGCTTCAGGTTCAGGATGTTTATCTCCACAAGGAATGCCAACTCCATTTTGGATCACCCAACTCAGGAACAGCCTTCCAGTCTTCCATCGTCCAAGAATCTCTTCACTTCAGCTCTTAACTAAAAACAAAACAAACAAACCAAACTCTTCAGCACATTTACCCTGCTGAACCAGCGCACCTCAGCAAAGTACAGTGCATCACCATACGATTGTCATGATCCTGGGTCCTTTGACCCAACGTTTTGGTTTATAATTTGTTTTTTGAATCGTACTTTCCTTTGAGCTTCTTTTGTTTCTGTTTATGGTTGTGTTTTGATTTCTAGTTTCCCAGTGTTCCCTAGTGTTTAGTGTTCAGTCTGTGTCTTGGTTTCTCATGTCTTAGATTCTTGCCTTGTGTCTCATGGAAGGTCATGTTTTGGTTCCCTGGGTGCTTACCACCTCTTAAGTCAAGTCTGAGTTTTTGTCTTGTTTTGCCTTCCTGTTTTATTGTGACAGCCTTCTGGTCCCTGTGTGTTATGTTCTGTTATGCTTCCCCTTGGTCATTGGTGTAATTTGGTTCACCTGTGTTCCCAGCTGTTTCCACTCCCCTCATCAACCCTCTTGTGTATTTAAGTCCTGTGTTTCCCCTGCTGGTTGTTGTGTTGTTGTTTTGTCATGGTGGAGTGTTCCGGTATCCATGTCTTGTCTTATTTTGTTTTGGATTATGCTCCTTGCCTGGCTCCCAAGAGAATTTTGTGTATTTGTTTTTGTGTTTCAATAAATACCTTTTAAGTTACCTCTGCCTATAGGCGTAGGAACCGGGGGTGACATGTCCCCGTCCCCCCCCCCCCCCCCATATTGGAGACAAGCGCATTTGTCCTACCCAAAAATTACACTGCGGAGGAAAAAAAAATACTAAATCTGTAACTCGCGTGCTTTTATTTTGAAGGCGCAACATAGCGTCATGTCACTGCGCTCCCCCGCCCCCTCTGAACAGTGTGTTTGGGAGTATTTGGGAGGCGGAGACAGTGGCAGAAACTCTTTTGAATGAGGTAAAACGGTCTGTCGGGAATGTTGCCGTGAATATGGCTTGTTTATAACACCTTGCTGTCGCGCTACTTTAATATATAGAAACCAAATCTTTTTCCGTCATCCTAATCCTGGGATGGTCACTCGTCCAATATTTAAGAAGCTCAGACGAGGTCTTAAATTAGTTTAGTGAAATATGTATTAGCCTCTTATTACTTTTAAATATAAAACTAAGTCAGGTTGATTTTTTTTTTTCCAAGATAAATTTTCAATAATGTTTTCATTATTTCCACAGTACTTATATTATAAAAGTATGGGTTAGGTTATGTTTAGGTTGCCAGGTGCAGTACAACACCTCACTAGAGTTGGTGAAATGCTTCTCCATAGTGACCAATAAGTGGATTTTTTTTCTTGTTTAGTATAAAATTAGCTACCTTTAGGTTCAGGAGCTGTACCTCAACTCTGAAATCGTTTTGTATGTTTAGGAGCAGCAATGCAGTGGCAGCACAAAGGAGACAGGAAAAAGAGAGGGTGGTACAGGGCTCGACGTGAGGTTTTAAAATAAATGAAAACTTTTACTGTAAGGGTTAGGTGATGCTGTTAACAGAGTTGACAGCATATGAGATGTAATGTATACATCTTAGGGCTGGGCAATGTTGTGGTTTAATTAATCCCTGATGCATGTGCGTGTTCTTTTAAACGAATAGGATTCAGACAACAGTGGAATAAAAAAATCAATAACTTGAATTTAATCAGCCAAGAATCACACAAGTTACAGACCGGTCTGGGTGAGACTTCCAACCTATCTGAGCTAATACAAATCAGCTGGTTCAGGGCATGAAGTCTGAACCCCTCTCTGGCTAGACCCAAACATATAATTTTTGGTTATCTCATTCTATTACATCATTAAAAAATATCTGAAAATGTGCAAAGCTGATTCAGGCTGATTCCCATCAGCTGTTGATCTTGGGGACCTTGGATGTTCCCCTAATCTTTCTGTTTGTCTCCTGAGGCACCTGAGCTGGCCGTTGCCACTCTGGTCAGCAATTTCTGGGATCTCTTATGACAAACACAGACACTAGCCTGTCCTTGCTACCGAACAAAACCAAATGTACTTCTTCTCTGTTGATTAGCAACACTTTCTTCATTTCTCTCTTCTAAGACAGTTTAATAAATTTAAAATCAGCAAAGGCAGAAATGCATAAAATGATTATATTTGTGATTTTCATAAAATTACTTCCTTCAACAATAAATCAATATCAATATGTATTGCGATAGACACGTGATCAATATAGCATTTTTTTATGCTTTGCTCAGAGTATTTACGGATCTGTTGGGTTTCCAATATGTGTCCCCCCCAATAGTAAACTCATTCCTACACCCTTGCGTCTGCCTAAGCGTGACGGTGTGGTCAAGGCCCTTTTTCCGATGTTTAAGTAAATAGCGGCGACAACGCCACCGGAGGGAATTTCACCCTCTGGAAAGTCTTACTTTTAAATGTAGAAAATTAAAAAAAACCAAACACCTTAATAATTGCACAGGTTCAAAATTATACACTGGGACAGAGATATGGTTCTAGAGTAACAGTTTCTTTATTTGGCAAAAATGGGCATAAAACCATAAGGCCAGAAATAAAACTACAATAGTAAGTGCTCACGCAACCTCAAAATGAACAAAAATAAATGAACCAAAAAGATAAAAGCCAAGCTAGACTAGCCAGTAGCAGGGGACCTTCACAACAAAAAGAAAAAACAAATAATCACAGCGATACACACACGCAACAATCTCACCCCAAGTGCAGCACAGCAACCGTGACCACAAACTGGACAAAACCCCACCACCAAGAAGGGCCCACACTGCTACTGGCTCGTCACTGTCCAGTCACACCTAAAACCAAAGACAAGAAAAAAATATAAACAAAAGCAAATAGAAACACTCACAATAAAGTGGGATAATCACACAAAAGAGCACCTTATAACAATTTGGACAAAGGATAAAAATAATTAAAAAAACAATTCTAAAATGCCCAGTAGGTATGATGACACACACACACACACACACACACACACACACACTGGGGTCAAAACACTTAAAAACGCCAGCATAAAACCAACAAATAATCGTTAAAAAGGGACGCCAAGCTAAATTAGATACCACCACTGCATCACAGTCAGTTCCAGTATAATGTGTCAAACCGAAGCGATATACTTAGTCCAGGTGGGTGGGAGTCCGTTAGTGAGGCGTGGCAACATCCGTCTCAGGGCAGAACAGAAACCCATCATGAAAACGGTAAGTCGCTAGGCAAAACAGCCCTCAGTAGGCAAAATAGCCCTCAGTAGGCAAAACAGCCCTCAGTAGGCAAAACAGCCCTCAGTAGGCAAAACAGCCCTCAGTAGGCGAAACAGCCCTCAGTAGGCGAAACAGCAGGCTGGTTATAGGGGAAAATCACTGCTGTCATGAGTGAAGCATGCAGTAGGAATAGTAAGCTGCAACAGGTGCTGATAACCCGTTTTTACAAAGCCGGGAATCCAGAAAGGCAGGTTTGTAGATATACCACCACGCTAACAGTCAGGGCTCTTATATCCGGCAGCTACACTGTCGTATTCACACGAGGAATTAACACCATTCGACCAGCTGCTCTGTTACTTCCACACTTTAGACAGAGGAAATAATCCAACTCGCAAGCCGCATGCTTTTATCCTAAGGGACACCACTTTGCAATCAACCACAGGTGTGGTATGACGTCACGTAGAGAGCAAGCGAGAGGAGAGAGAAAAAGGGAGCGATCACTCACCGTAACCCAGGTCGGCCACATCTACCCCCTACTTTTGAATCACCACCCCGGCGATTGATCATCCAAAACTAACACCAAGGCCTAAAAATTGACCTCTGGGTGCTAGCAATCGATGCTGAAGATGACGGCACATTCACTTGCGAGTCGACCGACCATGGGAGGTGATGAACATTAGAATGTTGGCCTGCTGTAGTTCGTGCAGACCGTCGCGAGGGTAATTCATGTTCCCCCTTACCCCTTGCTCCACAAGGGGTAAGGGGGAACATTATACCTGTTGAGCTGGCATGTCAGATGTAGGCAATGGCTTGGGAACCACCGGGGTAGTGGGGCTTGTTGGTCTAGGTACAACAGGTTGTTGTGGAACCCTTGACACCAACAACACCACATCATCCTCACTACCTGAATCCGGTTCGCTGTCAGCCACTGCCAGTGGGATCTCCGGGGAAAGCACAGATGACCCTGGACCCATCTGCGCTTTTAACATGTCCCGAAGGATCTGTCGAACCTTACTCGGGTCCCCCACTGGGGCAACGGTGTAAACAGCCCCAGTGCCCTGAGGTACCTTCACGACCTGATGTAAAACAGAGCTCCAGGCATCCTGAATTTTGTGGCGACCTCGCACACCATGGTTGCGCAGATAAACCAATGTACCAACCGCCAACGGTGTAGCATGCACTCTTTGGTCATGGCGTTCTTTGCGTCGAGCAGCGGCTGCAGACAACCGTTCACGGGTCCCTGCCAAGGCAATATTCAGCCGAGTGCGATGTTCTGCTACCCAATCCTGTATCTCTCCTGGCACCGGATCCTGAACTTGACCCAGCAGGAAGTCAACAGGGAGCCTAGGTTCCCTGCCGAACATCGGCAGAAAAGGTGATTCACCTGTACTCTGATGGGGGGTACTGTTATAACAAAACAGCACATGTGGTAAACACGATGCCCAGTCCCGCTTCCGAGAAGAGGGAAGCAGGGTTATTATAGTTAACGAAAACGAACGAAATAACGAAAACTGAAATTGAAAAAACATTGTCGTTAACTGAAATAAATAAAAACTATAATTAAAAGGAAAAAACGATAACTAATTAAAACTGAATTGTGAGTTTACAAAACTAACTAAAACTAACTAAAATTATCGATAAACTGACTTTCATTTACTTGTTTTTTTTTTTTAAACCCTGTGGATTGATGTGAAATCATTTTTTCCGCTCTCCGAGTTTAAGCTGGGAGCGCCATAGGACAACTGTGAGTGCGTGCGCATGTGCGTGCTCACCGCGCTGGTCTGCAAAGTAATAGCTGCAGTCTGCAGAGAAAGCGGCAGAGTCCCGTATGGAGGTTCTTTGAGTACAAGAGCACAGATAGAATCGAAAGTCTTGTTGTGGATGATGAAAAATGTGCGAAACACTTCTCAGTCAGGAAAAACCAGCAACATCAAAGTCCACCTGAGAAGCGCACAACGGCTACAGAAACCGCTCTGATCCTACCAGGTAACCTGGCCTGCGCCTCTGGAGAAACGTGACTACTTGTCGGGTCCATGCAGCCCAGAACGTTGTGACTAAACTGCGTCCTTGTGCGTTTCCACCTACTTTATCAGTGAGAGAATAACAATCAGGAATAATAATCAAAGCATCAGTATAAGGACTCACAACTGTCAGCAAATTCCTGGTAGGAGACTGCTGAAACTATCAGGATGGACGTGAAGGAATGAAGAAAGTGAAAAAAAAACACAACAACAACAGGGACAAATTTGTTTGCAGCCAAAAAACTGAGCACAAAGAGCGAGGACCAAAAAAGAAGTCCCAGCCTGCGCTGCATATAAAACACCTGCACACGACCACAAGGTAATTAACACACACAATCCAGCTACACAAGCATAAATGTGGACATGAGGGCGGCAACTTCCGTAGGCTATGTACAGAGGCCGCAAAGACCCTGCAAGTTTAATTAGCGAGCATCTAACCAAGCTAGCTCCAAAACAGAAGCAGCATCAGGTGGTGAGAACATCAGGACGCAGCTGGATTTGAGCTTTGACTCCTTCAAAGAGTTTGTTTTTGTCAAACACCACATATAGGTGTTGTTAATCTACTGCACTGATGCTGAAGTTTATTGTGGAGTTAATTGTAGAATTTACTGAGTTTGGGAATTCATGTTTTTCTTTGTTTCTCCCTGTTGATGTTCATGTGTGTCCTTAATATTACACACATTTAGCATGTCTTGTGAACAATTGGTTGTTGAATATATTTCTTTAGACGGTATCTTTTGTCAAGTTTTCATTACACAATAGTCACTTTTGCACCTTGAATCTTGCACCTGATCAGGTATGAAAATACTAAAACTAATACTTAAACTAACTGAAACTAAGCATGAAACCAAAAATAAAAACTAATAAAATTGAGAAAAACCACTCTGAAAACTAATTAAAACTAACTGAATTAGAGAAAAAAAAGTAAAAACTAACTAAAACTAAACCATAATGTAAAATCCAAAACTATTATAACCCTGGAGGGAAGGGTGCTCAGCAAATCATGGAGGGTCCGGTTAAACCTCTCACACTGCCCATTTTCAGCTGGATGATAAGGGGTGGTACGAGATTTGTCTACCTGATACAGCTCACATAGCTGTCTGATCAGGAAACTCTCAAAGTTCCGCCCTTGGTCAGAGTGAATCCGACTAGGAACCCCAAATTTGAAGAACCATTCATGCATCAAAATTTTGGCTACCGTGGAAGCCCGCTGATCTCGAGTGGGAACAGCAACCGTGTATTTACTGAATACATCGGTGATTACCAACACGTGTTCAAATCCATCATGAGAGGGTTCCAAGACAGTGAAGTCCATAGCCACAATCTCATTGGGTCTTGATGCTAATAGGTGGCCCACGTAGCTATGTGACCCAGATCCTACCCTTTTGGCTACTTGACAGCGCTCACACCTCTGGACCCATTGCTTAATGTCAGAAGACATGCCGGGCCAGTAACAGCGCTGCCTAACCAACTCAGAAGTGCGCTCCACACCCTGGTGTCCATGGTCATCATGCAACCATTTCAACACCTGTGACCTAAGCACTTCAGGGAGGACCAACTGCAGGCACTCCTCGCCCCCGTCTGAATGCCAAGTCCGGCGACACAGCACCCCATCCCTCTCTGCCAACCGATCCCATTGCCTCAACAAAACCAGTACAAGCCCAGGAACCTGCCGTCTCTCCTCTGGAGAGGGAGGCACCTGCCGCTTCCAAAAGATCAAGAAATCCTTCAGCAAGGGGTCGTCTTCCTGCAACACCTGAACCTCAGCAGGGGAAAGGGAAGGGAAGGCTGAAATGGCTGACTGCATGGTCGGAAGCATTGGTCCCTGACAAGAAGCCTGCTGAAGGAGAGCAGGAACCGGCAACCCAGGAAATGCAGACTCTGCCAGCTCCTGGCCAGACTCGCACTGGCAAGAAAGCGCATCAGCATTTTTATTGCTGCGGCCTGGTCGATACTTTATCTCAAAATCAAAGAGTGCCAGTTGGGCTGCCCACCGATGTTCAAGAACACCCAGCTTAGCCGTCTGAAGATGGCTCAAGGGATTATTGTCGGTGAAGACCGTGCACTTATGACCCAGCAAGTACTCACAAAACTTTTTGGTCACGGCCCACTTGAGCGCCAGGAATTCCAGCTTCATAGAGCTGTAGTTGGTCATGTTGCACTCAGTGGGCCGCAGGCCCCAACTGGCGTAAGCCACTGGCCTAACCCCATTCTCAGTTTCCTGAGAAAGAACGCCGCCAAGGCCATTATGGCTAGCATCAATCTCCAACACAAAAGGTTGTTTGAAGTCGGCATAAGCTAGCACTGGGGCTGACACCAACCGGGCCTTGAGTGCCTCAAAACTCTCCTCGCACTGTGGTGTCCAGGCTTCACTCAGAGCCCGCCCCGAACCCTTCCTTGATTTTGTGCCATCTATAGCAGCGACCAACCTATGCAGAGGGGCAGCCAACATGGCAAACCCCTCCACAAAACGCCGATAATAACTGGCGAAACCCAAAAAGGAACGCAAAGTGGTTACACTTGTAGGACGAGGCCACTTTGCCACTGCCTCAATCTTAGCGGGGTCTGTAGCGACTCCCTCACTAGAACTCACATGACCCAAATACTTCACCTCTCGCTGGAAAAAGGCGCATTTCTCGAGCTTAACCTTAAGTCCCTCCTGTTAAAGTCGGGCCAAGACAACCTCTAGCCGCTGCAGATGTTGGGATACCGTGGATGAATAGATGACACTGCTGGTCCCCAAACAGGCGTTGCATCAACCGCTGGAAGGTACTGGGAGCGTTGCACAGCCCGAATGGCATGCGGTTCCATTCGAACAATCCAAAGGGCGTACAAAACATGGTCTTTGGTTTGTCTTGTTCGACAACTGGAACTTGGTTGTACCCACTGGCCAGATCGAGAGTGGAGAACCAACGAGCTCCAGCCAGTGCGTCCAGGCTCTCTTCAATACAGGGCAAGGGAAATGCGTCCTTTCTGGTCTTGCTGTTAAGCAGCCGGTAGTCTACGCACAAGTGCAGGCTACCATCTTTTTTACTGACCAGGACAATTGGAGAGGCATAAAGGCTACTACTTTCCCTAATCACCTGGGCTTCCAGAAGCTGGTTGATATGAGTCCTGATGGCCTCATAATCTGAAGGTGGGATTCGCCGGTATCGTTGCCAAACAGGGGCGTCATCCAGTAGCAGTATCTCATGTGAAATGAGGGTTGAACAGCCCAAGTCCCCATCCCCGCTGGAGAACACGGAGTTGTACCACTGCAAACAAGATTTTACCTCCTGTTGCTCTGACCTGGTCAAGACCGACAAATCCACTTCCTCAATTTTATCCTGACAAGAAGTGGAAGCAGCCTGCATGAAAACTGTGGCAAGGGGTCCCCGCACCTCACTAACCCCTGCTGGGAGGCTAACAACCTCTACCTTGCTTAGCGCCCCGAGGTTAGTGCGTGGGTGCAGAAAGGCTTCGGCTGTCCACACATTGGTCACAGGGAGGTATACCGTACCTCTGGTCACCTGTACAAGACACGGGGAAGCAAGTAACCCAGCTGGCAATCCTGACTCCAAAGGTTCAAACAGGACAGTCATGCCTGAAAACTGCTCCGCGCAAGTGGTGGCTACCAACATCATAGTTTCCCCTGGGATGCACACTGTTCTGGGACCCCGTACCTTAATGGTCCCAACTGGGCCCCTTGGAACTTGCACCTCAGCCTGCTGACATTGCTGCAGGGCCTCCACAACTGATTCTGGAGCCTGGGATACAGCACATGAATGAAACAATGCTGGACCATGCTCCCCAAATAGTTCCTTGTAACACCGGCGAATGACATTCATCCCCAAGATTCCAGGGGTAGACACCATGTCAGGGGGGTCCTTTACTATCAGTACCCCACAGCCAGACATCACCTTACCACAAAGTGACACACTGAGCTCCAAATAGCCAACATAGGGAATAGCCAAGCCATTGGCAGCCCAAAGCTGTAACCACTGGCAAGACTGCAAACGCTCCTGTCCCCAGGGGGCAAAATGCTCCAGAAAGAAGCTTTCGGTCACAGTAGAGACCATTGAGCCCGTATCTATTAGACATGGGACAGCTACCCCCCCTAACAAAACATTCATTGTTGGACACGATGACATTAGGTTGCTCAGCCATTTTTCTATGGAACCCCCCCCCACTGAACCGTGGCTCATCAGCTCAGTGGGCGTCAGTTTTCCGACGACCCAGCAGAAGAGCGCGGGTCTACAGAGTTACCTGAAGTACCAGCCATTGCACCCACACGAACATGGCGTGATACCCGCTCCCCATCGCACTCCCTAGCGAAATGCCCGGGCTGCTGACACCGCCTGCAAATCACCGGCCCCTTTAACACAGGCCGGCTAGGTGTCCGTGAATGTTGCAGAGAAGCCACTGTCTGAGTAAGCTGCTGCAACTGTTCCTGCTGGTGTTTTAACAGCTCCCGGAGCTCACCTAGCTCTGAATTAACGGGACTGAGCGGAGCGTGACCTGAATGACCTGCCCTGTACCCCACACTGGAAGCCACATGCTACGGTGAGTTGGTGGCGATGTTCCTGGAAACTCCCTGGGAGCCCTTCCCTCTCCCATCTAATTGCCTCTCCTCGGACCTCCAACAAGGTGGCCCGAGGCACACGGCGAACATATTGCTTCAGTTCCCGACGCAGGGCACCATCAGCTACCTGTTCAATGAACTGGTCCCGCAACAAACCCTTGGCATTGGGAACTCCATAGGGCGCGCAGCGCTCTACCTGTTCCATCAGGGCCATTAATGCCAATGAAAACTCCTGCAGTGTCTCTCCCTCTCGTTGCCTCCTGGAAAAGAAAGCTTGCTGCAAGTTAATATACGATTGAGTGTTGCCATACAATTCCCTCAGAATAGCTAGCACCTGATCTAGGTCCTCTCGCTCACTGCGAGAGCGGAACTTAATCTCTTCCCTTGCTTCCCCTTCTAAATGGTCAAAGATAAAGAAGGCCTGATCAACCCCTGAAAGGTGCCGGACACGCATACACACCTGCACTTCCTCTATCCACTGTGAAAGACTTAAACCCGTCTTACCGTTAAACGTAGGACATTTCCCTTCCCTAGGCATAACCACCACTCGCTCCACAATGGGGCGGTGAGAACCAGAGGGAATGGAACCAACCGGGTCAGAGAGGGCAGCTGCGGCCCCATCTACTCCTACACTTTTTTCCTGAAGAAGCTGTTCCTTGTCAGCTTGCAGCTTTGCAATCAAGTCTCTAAGCTGCTGTAATTCTTCCTCCATATTCAATCAAAAAAAAAAAAAAAGAAAAACAGGGGGAGGGGGCAATTACCTCAAACTCAAGTACACACCCACCCCTCAGACCAGATACTGCTGTTTTGCCTAAAGTCAGGAAAAGAAAAATTTCAGTTTATTAAAATTGCAAACAAAGAAAACAAATATATGGCACAATAAATCACAGAACCAATTCTCTGTCTCCAAAGTTTATCCTGCCGACAACGCCAGAATGTGACGGTGTGGTCAAGGCCCTTTTTCCGAAGTAAATAGCGGCGACAACGCCACCGGAGGGAATTTCACCCTCTGGAAAGTCCTACTTTTAAATGTAGAAAATAAAAAAAAAACAAACACCTTAATAATTGCACAGGTTCGAAATTATACACTGGGACAGAGATACGGTTCTAGATTAACAGTTTCTTTATTTGGCAAAAATGGGCATAAAACCATAAGGCCAGAAATAAAACTACAATAGTAAGGGCTCGCGCAACCTCAAAATAAACAAAAGTAAATGAACCAAAAAGATAAAAGCCAAGCTAGACTTACCAGTAGCAGGGGACCTTCACAACAAAAAGAAAAAACAAATAATCACAGCGATACACACACGCAACGATCTCACCCCAAGTGCAGCACAGCAACCTTGACCACAAACTGGACAAAACCCCACCACCAAGAAGGGCCCACACTGCTACTGGCTCGTCGCTGTCCAGTCACACCTAAAACCAAAGACAAGAAAAAAATATAAACAAAAGCAAATAGAAACACTCACAATGAGGTGCGATAATCACACAAAAGAGCACCTTATAACAATTTGGACAAAGGATAAAAATAATTAAAAAAACAATTCTAAAATGCCCAGTAGGTATGATGACACACACACACACACACACACACACACTGGGGTCAAAACACTTAAAAACGCCAGCATAAAACCCACAAATAATCGTTAAAAAGGGACGCCAAGCTACCACCACTGCATCACAGTCAGTTCCAGTATAATGTGTCAAACCGAAGCGATATACTTAGTCCAGGTGGGTGGGAGTCCGTTAGTGAGGCGTGGCGACATCTGTCTCAGGGCAGAACAGAAACCCATCATGAAAACAGTAAGTCGCTAGGCAAAACAGCCCTCAGTAGGCAAAATAGCCCTCAGTAGGCAAAACAGCCCTCAGTAGGCAAAATAGCCCTCAGTAGGCAAAACAGCCCTCAGTAGGCAAAACAGCCCTCAGTAGGCAAAACAGCCCTCAGTAGGCAAAATAGCCCTCAGTAGGCAAAACAGCCCTCAGTAGGCAAAACAGCCCTCAGTAGGCGAAACAGCAGGCTGGTTATAGGGGAAAATCACTGCTGTCATGGGTGAAGCATGCAGTAGGAATAGTAAGCTGCAACAGGTGCTGATAACCCGTTTTTACAAAGCCGGGAATCCAGAAGGCAGGTTTGTAGATATACCACCACGCTAACAGTCAGGGCTCTTATATCCGGCAGCTACACGGTCGTATTCACACGAGGAATTAACACCATTCGACCAGCTGCTCTGTTACTTCCACACTTTAGACAGAGGACATAATCCAACTCGCAAGCCGCATGCCTTTATCCTAAGGGACGCCACTTTGCAATCAACCACAGGTGTGGTATGACGTCACGTAGAGAGCAAGCGAGAGGAGAGAGAAAAAGGGAGCGATCACTCACCGTAACCCAGGTCGGCCACATAAGGAGTACTGCGTTTTGGGTCCAACTCTGCCTGACACCACCGCCCATTATGACAACGATGCCTCAATTTCTTCCAAAAAAGACCCAGAACTGGTGGTGTTGTAAAACTTTGGACCTGAAGCAAGAACAAAAAATATCCAGTAAATGCACGTTTATCTATAAGTTTGTCACATCAGGCAAATTAAATACTGCTCTGTCAGACACTGCTGGTGTGTCAGATATGCACAAGGTGTTCTTTGGTTTCAGTCTTTTAGCCTTGTGCTGAGGGGGCTGTGAAGTGTTGTATCAGTGTTGTTGTCTGCTAAGTACAGATTATAACAAAGATGAAGAAATTTTGAATAAATGCTAGATAGGTTGTAATTGTAAAGAAATGTATTTTAAGGATATAAAGAAGTACATGTAATGAGTTCAAGTGAAAAGAACTGCTTGCTATTGGTAATATTAAAAGAATTTTCCATTTTACTATTAACAGAAGTGTCCGTTAATTGTACACAAAATATACTGTAAATCTACAGAATTTTACATTTTACTATTTACAGAAAAGTCTGTGAACTTTCCATAGAAAAACGGAAAATGTCCTGGCGAAAAATTACCAGGACATTTTACATTTTTTAACAGATGTATTTTGTTTATTCTTTTACAGTGTTGATGAAAATTGCTGAGCACTGTCATTTTTGTCAGTACTTCATAAAACACCACAGAGTATGCATTGAAATGTAGGTCTCTGGCCCGTAACTCTTAATAGATGTTACTTAATAACTAGGGGTGGGACTTTAACGCGTTAATTACGATTAATTAATTACGGGGAAAATAACGAATTAAAAAATTTAACGCATTTTAATTGCACTTTGCACCGTAGAATGTTTCTCACTGCACAAGTTCCAGGCATACAGATTATATCGACGCACAATGTGATTAGCGTTATGAGCTGTGTCCAAATTCATATCGCTTAATTGCAAAAAGTGCTCCGCTGTTTTCGGAGCTGTCCGTTGCCGCTGCTCTACCAGCAGCTCCCCTCGCTAGCTGTCAGCTGACCGGGCTACCCAGGTTCGCTTTAGCCGGAGAGAACGTCCAACTGCCGTCACATCATTTTCAACCTCCCGCTGGTTTTCGACGCTGAGTGGAAGTTAAACACAGATATAACTCATTCAGACAGGAGCCTGGTGGCCATCGGGAGGTTCGGGAGGTTTCCCGAACGGCCAGTGATCAGAATTTTTTTTTTTTTTTTTACCCAATTAAGCACGGCAGCGCTGGCTGCTGCAGCTCTCCTTACCACAGGTGCAGTCTGCACCTGCAAATAAAGTTCTCTTGTCTTAAAATTATGGTTTGTCCGTTTGCCTCTCCAAACCAAGCTCCCGGGCTGAATTTTAACCCCAGCCCGCCCCTGGTTGGAAATTAATCATTATCTCAGCTGTATTCCTTGATGTTGAAATGTGTTATGCTTGTTTTAAACAGCTTATTTTGAATTAAAGATTTAAAATTAAATCACAAAAAGGAGCAAAAGTTCGTTCTCAGTTTAACCAGCTACGAGACTACGCTGGTGGATGGGAAATTTAAATACAAGAAACTTCCAGGTGGAAAAAAAAATGCTGAGTTTGCTTATCACAGGAGCACTTCCACCCTTCGTTGGTCTGTGTAGTAGACTGGTGGGAAAATAAACAAGATTTTGAAGTGTAACCTTATGTATATTGATTCATTCATCAACCAAACTTAAATCAATATTTCTCATGTTAAATACTGAAATGTGATTAAAATGCGATTAATTTCGAATTAGATTAATTAATTAGATTAATTTTTTTAATCGAGTCCCACCCCTATTAATAACGCATCAATCCACTCTGTCACAGCGTTGCCGACAGAGCAACGTTGATGAACAAACTCTTCTTTTCTGGACATGAAATGAAATCCAGAAACTGCCCTTCAGTGAATGGCTTTCCTGCTTTAGTGACTAATTTATTAACCACGCAACTTGCTTCAACTGCAGCATCAGTGTCCTTGCAGCCTTTGTGGAAAAGTTCTTGCTGGGAAAGCTTTCCTCTTTGTAGCTGCTCGGCTATTATGTCCTGTCCTCGCCCTTGTTCATCTCATAATGTTCTCAGTGTTTAGTCACAAAATGAGGCTTGAGATTAAATTCCTTCAGAATGGCAAATCTCTCCTTACATATAAGACAGATCAATGTCCACCAAACTCAAAAATTTGTTGAAAACATTTCTTGAAATTGTCTGTGTTCATCATCCACTTTTCTTTTACGTGAGGAAATCAACATCTTTTTCTTCTTCTCCTCTCATTTCTTTGCATTATCTGTCCTGATCTCATCAAAAACTGCACTTTGCAATTATTTTGCATTTTTAAATTACTTTTTAAATACAGTTTGTTTGGCTTTTTTTGTTTTTGTTTTTTTAACCATTTAAATTACACAAGAAATTGTATTAATTATGGGGAGAAAAAAATTAAAGGACCAAATTATATTTTTGTAGTTTTGACATCAATTCCTGGGCCGGTGTTGAGCCAAAAAGTGATCATCTGCCAAAAAGTGATTTCTGGCATTTGCCAAAAAAATTACTGGCTGTATTTAAACTGTTGTAAATGACTTTCTGACTTAACATTTTTTAACTGTATGCCAAACATATCTCTCATGAATGATATTAGGTTATTTTGAGCGAGAAACAACACTCCGGTCACAAGGTAGAAGCTATGAAGGTAGAAGCTATTCTATGCGCACCACTCTTCTCTTTTCCTAAGACCTTACCAATTCTCCCACCCACCTTTCCTTGATGTTTTGATTGACATCAAGGAGAAGAGGTTTGGAAAAGGAGAAAGGAGGTATTTGGGGAACACACCTGTAGTGCCAAACTCATGTATGTCTCGTAGGCCCCGCTTGACCACATATTGGCAGGCAGTCTGAAGTGAGACACTTTGGCAAGCCAGGTGGCAAGATATTCTCAAACTTACCTGATATTTATTTCATTTTATCTGGCAGATATTTGATTTGTGGACTACTCGTGCATGTGTTGGTTTAGCAATTTCACTTGGCTCCTTATTGCTTATCAAGGACATTCAGGGGAAAAACAAATATAGCCTGCCTAACTTACTTTCTGTAATACATTGATGTCATTAACATTTCTGTCTGCAACTTCCAGAAATCAACAAAATCCCCCAAAAAATTTTTAATGGCCCACCCCGTCAAAACCTATTGCAAAAGTTTGTCATTTTTTACCCTTTTTTTTTCTTTGTCAAAACACACACACACACACACACACACACACACACTTTGAGCCATTTGAATTTGACATTTAAATCACAGGGGCAATATTTCACTGAGTGAAATAAGTATTAGGAGTATCTGTAATTGATTGTAATCCAGTCTGTGGGAGCCAGACTACTGGCTGAGTTATAGGGGATCAAATACTTATTTCACTCAATGACATGCAAATCAATTTATAACTTTTATCTAATGTGTTTTTTCTGAATTTTTGGTTGATATTCCATCTCTCTCTCTCTATTGAAATGAAACTACCATAAAAAAAATTAGAGATAGTTTATTTCTTTGTAAGTAAGCAAACTTACAAATTCAGCAGGCGATAAAATAATTATTTCCCCCTCTGTATATACTATGTAGACAAATGTAGACAAAAGTATTGGGCCAAATACAGGAACTTTAATGGTATTCCATTCTAAATTGATCCCCTAGCTATAACAACTTCTCTGCAAAGGCTTTCAGCAAGATTTTGGAGTGTGTCTATTTTTGCCCATTCATCTAGAAAAGCATTTGTAAGGTTGCTAACTCGTTCTGCTCCATCCTAAAGGTGTTTGATGGGGTTGAGGTCAGGGCTCTGTACAGGTCAGTCAAGTTCTTCCACACCAAATTCATCAAACCATGCTTTTATGGACCTTGTGCTGGCATAAAGAAAAAAGGGTCTGTTCTGACTGCTTTATTCACTATTTAAGGAGAAGAAGACTGCAGTTGTGATAGATGTGGCAATCCCAGCAGACAGCAACATCAGACAGAACACATGAAAACAGAGAAGTACCAGGGACAAAAGGAACAATCAGATGTTGAAGGTAAAGTCCAAAGTGGTCCCAGTGGTAATAGGAGCATTAGGAGCTCTAACCCTGAAACTAGAAGAGTGGCTCCAGCAGATTCAAGAAAATAAAAGCTGGCAGCTGTGTGTATGGTCTTAGTCCTCTTAGCCAAGATCCTGCTCTGTGGAGTCACATTCAAATACAGATATAAATATATCAGAAGTCATTAAGCTCTGTCTCCATAATATTGCTTTTCTATGTATGCTGAGGTTAACATTAAGGAATAAAAAAGCAAATAGTGTACAGTCAAATAGTCTGAACAGTAGAGGGCAGCACAAAGCAAAGATTACAGTGGAGGAATAGACTGATTTTAATAGTTAAAGAAAAAAAGTACAAATGAACAGAATTTATTTTATTTTCCCCACATACATTAACCTGAAGCCAAATTAACCAAAAACCCAAAGAATGAGCTTCATTTTACCAGATTATCGCTACCTGCCCTCCATCTTACATCCAAGAGCCCACGGAACGTTTAACACGGACTAACATTTCCACACGGACACGTTTGAAATCGAGCAACGCACCAGGCGAAATGGAAGTGTAAGATTACTGTTTAAATTAAAATTTAATTCGATTTCAGTTCCATTGAGTTTAAATATAATATGTGTATACTGTTTATTTCACCTGCGGCTAAACTCTGTGGTTTAAGGTGCAGCAGCTGCGTCACTGTATTTTAAGTTCCGGTTCAGTTGTTGGGATCTGCGTGAGGTTTTAGCCACATTTTCCAGTTAATATGACTAGAAAAAAAATAAACGCAGCAGAAAGTTGATTAGAACATAATATAGATCCGCTGTAAAGATGAACAGTCAGTACATCGCTGGTACAGATGTCATGGCTAGAAAGTATTTTTATTCAATGTACGTGAAAACATGTTGGCTCAGACTGTTCAAACTGAGTATCAGAATGGAGAAGAAAGGTGATTTAAGTGATTTTGAACGTGACATGGTTGTTGGTGCCAGACGGAGTGGTCTGAGTATGTCAAAAATTGCTGATCTACTGGGATTTTCCCACACAACCATCTCTAGGGTTTACAGAGAATAGTCTGAAAAATAAAATATGCAGTGAGCGGCAGTTCTCTGGGGGAAGAATGTGCTGTTGATGTTGGAGGTCAGAGGAGAATGGCCAGACTGCTTTGAGCTGATAGGAAGGCAACAGTAATGCAACAAAGGTATGCAGAGGAGCGTCTCTGAACGCACATCATCAAAATTGGACAACAGAAGACAAAAAAAAGGTGTCTGGTCTGATAAGTCACATTTTCTGCTGCAACATTCAGATGATTAAACTGTTGTTAAAAAAAAAAAAAATCAATGAACACGTGGATCAGTCCAGTTCAAGCTAGTGGTGGTGGTGTAATGGTGTGGGGGATATTTTCTTCACCAGATCTTAGTCCAATGGAGCACCTTTGGAGTGGAACAGAATTTAAAGTATGTATGTGCAACCAACAAATCTGCAGCAACTGTATGACGCTATCATGTCAATATGGACCAAAATCTCTGAGGAATTATTGAATCTGTGCAATGAGTAATTAAGGCAGTTTTGAAGGGAAAAAGATGGTTTAACCTAGTACTTAATAAAGTACCTAATAAAGTGACCAGTGAATGTATGTGGCACTGCAAATCAAATAAAGTAAATCTAAGATTGCAGTCCACTGTAATATATAAATAAATGATTTTAGTTGCAGTTAGGTCTATAAAAACCTATAGCGAACTGTCAACATGTGACCTCAGTAACATCTGTGAAAGGGCTGCTTACTAAATGAACACCTTGTGGGAAAATTCTGCATCCACTAAGATAAAAAAACAAATGCTTATATGTGCCCTTTTTTCTTGTTCTCAGGAAAAATGCTAATGCCGCTATGCTCAGCAATTATGAGGTAAGGTCATATTTTCAGTCTTCCATGTTTTCAGTGGTCAGTTAACAGAATAATTTGTCAAACAGATGACAGTTTTGTTTATCTGTGTGTTTCTCAGGTGTTCCAACTCCTCACAGACCTGAAGGAGCACAGGAAGGACAGTGGGAAGCACAAACACAGCGCTGGGCAGCAGAACCTCAACACCATCATGTATGAGGTCAGCACATGTTCTCTGCATGCCCTTGTCTGCCCCCTAATATCATATTTACACATTTTCAAAAGTATGGCCACTGTTTGGTTTGTATTTCTACACAGACGCTGAAGTACCTGTCAAAGACGCCCTGCAGCAGACAGAGTCCTGAGATTGTCAAGGAGTTTCTCACCACTATGATGCCTCACAAACTCACAAAGTCAGTAAGATCGGACTGTCACATTACCTGTCATCTATGTTTTCAAGAGGACTTTATATACTGCCTGAGAAGCACGTACAGCACCTTTTAGATTAACAGTAATTGTACTTGTTATTTTCCCCACATCAGGGCAGAAAAACTGCAGCTACTGAACCACCGGCCTCAGACTGCAGTGGAAATTCAGCTTGTGAGTCTTTTTGAATTAAATTGTATCACCATATCTATTTAGATTTCTTTTAAATTAAACTTTATGTATTTAATTACAAATAGCTTAATAGGTCTTCTGATATTCTGCTTTTTTTTCTTATTGCCAAAAAAAATCTCACAAAAATCCAAAACAATGAACTAAGCTAGGTGTGAGCAACATTTTTTTTTTTATTTATCAGTCTCAGTAAGGTTGGTAAACGTGGCAGATCATTCTACAGTAGTTCTGGGTCCCTGTTTTAACAATCAAGAACTTTGTGTTAGAAAATGTTAACCTTTTCCATTAGAGTACATACATTAATCAGTGAGCAAAGAAAATAAAATTTAGGTCAGAACATTGAAACTGTCCTTTCTCACATGTGGCACACAGCAGGGCCATTTGAGAGCCGTTCCATCTACTGGAAATACTCAGTTTGATTTAATTAATGTTACATTTATATCTCAGATGCAGCTCTGTCAGGTGATGTCTGCAGACATCCAGACAGAATGAAAAATAAAGTGACCATCACATTTGAACTAATATTATTTCATTACAATGAACATGGCAGTGTAGTTTGTTGTAAGTCTGTTCCACACATCTCTATGACCTGCATCAGGGAGTATTCAGTTTCTCAAGCCAGAAATAGTCCCTCTAAATGTTCTATATTTCCAAAAGTATTTGCTCATCTGCCTTCACACACATATGAACTTGAGTGACATCCCATTCTTAATCCATAGGGTTTAATTTGATGTCGGCCCACCCTCTGCAGCTGTAACAGCTTCAACTCTTCTGGGAAGGCTTTCCACAAGGTTTAGAATAGAATAGAATGACTTTATTGTCATTATACAGGATGTATAATGAGATTGGAGGAGTGTTTCTGGGAATTTTTGACTTGTGAGGTCAGTTGGACAAGAAATCCAGTCTCCGCTCTAATTCATCCCAAAGGTGTTCTATCAGGTTGAGGTCGGGACTCTGTGCAGGCCAGTCAAGTTCTTCCACATCAAACTCACTCATCCATGTCTTTATGGACCTTACTTTGTGCTCTGGTGTGCAGTCATGTTGGAACAGGAAGGGGTGATCCCCAAACTGTTCCCACAAAGTTGGGAGCATGAAATTGTCCAAAGCGTCTTGGTATGCTGAAGCATTAAGAGTTCCATTTACTGGAACTAAGGGGCTGAGCTCAACTCCTGAAAAACACCCCTACACCATAATCCCCCCTCTACCAAACTTTACACTTGGCACAATGCAGTCACACGAGTACCGTTCTCCTGGCAAACACCAAACCCAGACTTGTCCATCGGATTGCCAGGCCAAGAAGCGTGATTCATCACTCCAGAGAACACGTCTCCACCAGGGTTATTATAGTTAATGAAACTGAAATTGAAAAAACATTGTCATTAACTGAAATAAATAAAAACTACAATTAAAAGGAAAAAAACGATAACTAACTAAAACTGTATTGTGAGTTTAAAAACTAACTAAAACTAACTGAAATTATAGATAAAATTACCTTTCTTTTCTTATTTGTCATTTTATTTAAAAACCTTGTGGATTGATCATTTTTCCGCTCTCTGAATTTAAGCCGGGAGCGCCGTCAGGCAGCTGTGTGTGTGCACGTGCACGAGAAAGCGGCAGAGTCGCTCTGAACCGACGTAACCTGACGTTCACCTCTGGAGAAACGTGACTACTCCCCGGGTCCACGCAGCCGCAACGTTGTGATTAACCTGTTCCGTCCTTGTGCGTTTCCGACTACTTTATCAGAGAATAACAATCAGGAATAACAATCAAAGCATCATATAAGGACTCACAAATGTCAGCAAATTCCTGGAGGAAGACTGATGAAACTATCGGAATGGACATGAGGGAATGAAGAAAGTGAAAAAACAGGGACAAATATGTTTGCAGCCAAAAAACTGAGCACAAAGAGTGAAGACCAAAAAAAAGTCCTGACAGGTGTTGTGCCAAAGTAGTTATCCTCGACATAAATTGTATCCACACCCGAAAGAGCACGCAGGGGAGGAGGAAGCGGAGCCAGTTGCCATGCCTTATGCTTCCTTCCAAAATTTGGGGAATTTTGGCGATTATTCCTTTTTCCTACCAAAAACTAGAGGGGATACACAGTTTATCAGGCTGTTTGTCCATCTGCCAAAATCTGTGTCCCCTGCTATAATGCACACTTATTGTCCTACCTCATAAACTGTGTATCCCCTCTAGTTTTTGGTAGGAAAAAGGAATAATCGCCAAAATTCCCCAAATTTTGGAAGGAAGCGTAAGGCATGGCAACTGGCTCCGCCTCCTCGTCCTCCTCCTCTGCGGGCTCTCCAGGGATACAATTTATGCTGGGGATAACTACTTTGTTATTCCATGAAGCTTTCCATGAAGCTCTCTACACACTGTTCTTGAACGAATCTGAAGGCCACATGAAGTTTGGAGGTCTGTAGTTATTGACTCTGCAGAAAGTTGGAGACCTCTGTGCGCTATGCACCTCAGCATTCGCTAACCGTATTTGTGATTTTATGTAACCACTTCATGGCTGAGTTGTTGTTCCCAGTTGCTTCTACTTTGTTTTAATCCCACTAACAGTTGACTGTGGAATATTTAGTAGTGAGGAAATTTCACGACTAGACTTGTTGCACAGGTGGCATCTGATCACAGTACCACGCTGGAATTCACTGAGCTCCTGAGAGTGACCCGTTCTTTCACAAATGCTTGTAGAAGCAGTCTGCGTTCCTCTGTGCTTGATTTTATACACCTGTCGAATTGCAGATGAAAATAACACCTCCAGTTTGAAAGTCAATAGATTACAGTGTCCCAGCAGCAATCTGGGCTCATCCAAACTGTAAAAAAAAAAAATGTAGTTTGAGTTGTTCTTTGCCACAGCAAAATGTGCTGAATAATGCACTGATGAAGTGAGCCTGTAAAGTCTAACACAGCTGTTGATGGAGCAGTCACTGAGTGGCTGTTTTGGTGCTTTTAATCATATATGGATTTCATCAGCCTTTCATCAGCCATCAGTTTAACAATTTTCATTAAACTGTAGAGCTTTTACAGATCTCTTCCATTGTTTCCGGGCACTTCAGGGACTAGTTGTCCCTGTTGAACGTTCAAGCATCTACATTTTCGTGAAAGCTGGTAAACTTCATCTGCTGATTGTAAATCGTGATTCATCAAAAGCTTCAGAACACATAAATAAAATAAGATAAAATCAGATCAGTAGGCTCTAGTGTTGCATTGTCTTAAGTTTCTTTCTGTGTTCAGCTTGTAGAAGAGAGTGAAGAACGGTTATCAGAGGAGCAGATTGAAGAGCTCATCCAGACAGTCACAGATGTCCTACCGGGTGACCCTGAGCAAGAAAATGCAGCTCCAGCAGATGCAGAGATGGATGAAGGTGGTGACCAGGCATGACACTGTGACGGGCCAAGCTAAAATTACTGCAGAACTGGATGGATTGTGATAATTTGCAAGACTGCCTGAACTGTGCAGCATGCTGAAAGATGGGATGCACAGTGGCTGCCTGACCACAGGATGAAAGGACCTTATTAACTAATTCACATCAAGTTGACTTGTTATATAAACAGAGGAAGATATACGGATTGCTGATTTACATTTTTGTGTATACGTACTGTATAGCTGCATCAAATCAAACACAAGCACACTTGATGCCTTAAATGCAACATATTGTTCATTCTGTTTGGTGTAAAAGTTTTAGGTTAACAGTTGTAAATACATATTTAAAAATCCTTAAATATATAATTGTCATCAGTACTGCAGGACACTTTTCACAGATATGTTTCTGTAACCACTCAGAGGTTACACAGGATATAAACTGCACACTTGCATCACAAACTCTTTAACCACAGGCCCTGGATCCAGTCCTGTTTTTCAACTGCTGTGTTGTAGTAGAGGAAGGATGTGCTGGTTAGACTCATAAACATTTCTGCTTGAAGTTTCCTGTTAACATATGTCAGTTTTTTGCGCTTACTAAGCACCTTGCCAAAGCAGTGAACAGTGATTTTGGATAAGCGCATCTGAGAGCTCCAAGTGATGTCCCACCAATCAGACATGCTTGTAAATGCAAACAGGACAGACAGTTTATTTAACAGTGGAATTACAGTGATTACAAAAACGCAGGCTGCTGTATTTTTGTAATTGCTGTAATTTTACATTAATGAACTGCTAACTTTGACTTTATCCAATTTTACTACATTGTACTTAGATGGCCTCCACAGCCATCTAAGTACAGAGAACTCACTGTCATGCTCAAGAAACCAGTTTAAGATGGTCTGAGCTTTGTGACATGGTCAGCAATAATACTCAGGTAGGCTGTGGTGTTTCAGCAATGCTCAGTTGGTATTAAGGGGCCCAGAATGTGCCAAGAAAATATCCCGCACAATGTTGCACCACCACCAGCATCCTGAATGATGAATGCTTTTTTTTTAATGCCAGGCTCCAGCCTCCCCGTGACCCTGAAAAGGATAAGTGGAAGAAAATGGATTGATGGAAGTTCTGGAGTTCAGCCTCCAAGTGTGTTTCTAATCTTCTGTTGTCCAATTTTGTTGAGCCTGTGTGAACTGTAGCCTCAGTTTCCTGTTCTTAGCTGACAGGAGTGGTACCTTGTGATCTGCTGCTTTAGTCCATCTGCTTCAAGGTTTGATGTGCATTTAGAGATGCTCTTCTGCAAACATTGGTTGTGTGATTGTTGGAGTTACTGTTGTCTTCCTATCAGCTCAAAACAGTCTGCTCATTCTCTGGCATCAACAAAGCATTTTCTCTGTAAACCCTAGAGATGATTGTGTGGGAAAATAGCATCAGATCATCAATTTCTGAAATACGCAGGCCAGCCCATCTAGCACCAACTATTCTGGGGCTCGCTTTGAACTTTAGCAGGTAATCTTACCCGCAAGGAGCTGCTGCAGTGATTGGCTAATTAGATATTTATGTTAACAGATGTTCCTAATGAAGTGGCCAGAGAGTTCTGGATAAAACAGTCAGTATATAAAAGAAAAAGGCCCTAAATAATTTACTTGATTCCTTTTCATCACGTCAGTACTTATTTTATTATTCATGTCTCATGACTTATCTATGGACTTGAGTCGATGTTTTATGTTTGATTTATTGCTTACTGGCAGGTTTACTTGTGTAATTTGGTCACACATGGTCTTCCACAGACTTCAATCTATCATAAAGATGACGGTAAAAGTAACCAAAAGTCTGTTCCTAATAAAACGATGGGTAAATTAAATGAGGCGGCTTTAACCTCCTTTAATTCCCGCACTGTGATTGAATTTCCCCGGTGGGCTTTTACTGAGAGCATACCAATCGATAAGCTAAAGTAATTCTTGCCTCCGGTGTAACTACTTCGCTTCGCTTACTGCAACGGAATTGCCCTTTAACGCCTCCACCAATCAGATTTGTCCAAGCAGATGCGTTCTTGAATTGAGAGCGCTGCTCGTCCAATCGGCGGCCAGCTTTCTCTGCCTGCCCGACTGTGCTCGTATTTGCTGTTCTGCTGTGTGAACGATAGGTACAGTTCGACTTCTCACGGAGCAAAGTTACACAGCGGTGAAACGCTGTGTTTGAAAATAGGAAATGTTGTAGATACCACTGCGGTGGCCTTCGCCCATAGATAATGGTGGCGGGGACAGGGGAACTCTCCGTTTCTGGCTTTCCTTTTCAAGGTCCATGCATCTTTTCTCTTCGGATTTCTGCTGGTGAGTGAACACCATTTTTTTTTTACGGATAAGAAATTTCCAGCGAGGATAGCTACCTACATGAAGCGAAATTGGTCCAGTCGTACCAGGTGGAGGCGGTGAAAATGCGCCTTGACAGGCTGGCTGGCGGGTATTGAGAGCCGTAGGTGTCCGCTGGTCTGTCACGGTGTGTCTGAATGCCAGCGGGTCACTCACCTGGTGGTTTTTTTTTCCTTCCTGCTTCGGGTGCAGAGAGGCCAGATGTTTGTGGCTATTGGGCCTGCGCACTTGAAACCGTGCACTAATCCTGTTTATGCAAACACACGCACAAGAGTGACAACGGTGACCTGTTTAAAATACACCCACCACTATCTGGCTGGATCAACATATTTTCTCCAACGCGGAAAAAAAAAAGGCGCTGCAGTTCACCATGAAGCAGCTTCAGCTCAACAGTTATTTCACATTTGTAGACTGGGAAACAGTGCAGCATAGAGTAGGAGGAAGGATCTCTACAAACTGGGGCAAAGGGTTGTTTTTTTTTTTTTGTTTGTTTTTTTGTCACAGTAATACTAACTCCGTACTAAAGCTAGGGATTAACCTGAAATTTTAATATACCAAACCGGGAAAAAACAAACAAACAAAAAACCGTCTGTGCAGAATAAATATTTGGCAGATATAGGACAGATATACTGTAATTTAGTTTGGTGCAACACTTGTTTTTATGGACATATGTATTAGCCTTTGTACACTTCTTCCTTGTTTCTATCTTACTGACCTTAAAACTGTTATTTCAGCTGCTTTTCTGTCAGCTAATCGTTTTAGGTTTCAGAAGGGATGTATCCACATGCCTTTTCGAGCCTCTTGTTTCATATGACATACACTCACCGGACACTGTATTAGGTACAGCTTCTAGTTCCTTTGTGACAGAAGATCCGTACACTGTGGTCATTAAGGGATGGACAGGGTCAGCAACAATACTCAGGTAGGCTGTGGAGCGTAAAACAATTCTCAGGTAGTACTAAGGGGCCCAAAGTGTGCCAATAAATATCCTCCCTCAGCATTACACCACCAGCAGCAGCCTGAACTGTTGATACACTGCAAGATGGAGCCATGCTTTCATTTTGTTTACGCCAAATTCTGACCCTACCATCTGAACATTGCAGCAGAAATCAAGATTCATCAGACCAGACAACATTTTTCCAGTCCTCTGTTATCCAATTTTGACCCTCAGGAATTTTAGACTCAGGAGTGGCACCTGGTGTGATCTTCTGCTGCTGTAGCTCGTCTGCTTCTAGGTTGGATATGTTGTGTGTTCAGAGACGCTCTTTTGCACTCCACGGGTATGCAGTTACTGCTGCCCACCTATAAGCTTGAAGCAGTCTGGCCATTCTCTTCTGACCTCTGGCATCAACAAGGCATTTTAACCCAGAAAACTGCCGCTCACTGGATATTCTGTCTTGGACCATTCTTTGTAAACCCTAGAGATATTTGTGTGGGAAAATCCCAGCAGATCAGTGGTTTGTGAAATACTCTTACCAGCCCACGTGGCAGCAAAAACCGTGCAATGTTCAAAGGCACTTAAATCACCTTTCTTCCTCATTATGATGCACGGTCTGATCTTTCAAGCAGAAGTCTTGACTATGTTCCTGCCATGTGAGTGGCTGATTAGATATTAGTGTTAACAGACAGTTGAACAGGTGTACCTAACAAAGTGCCTGGTAATTGTGTGTTCACTACTGTAAACCAGAGGCAAATAGTATGTAAGAAAAGGAGAGCAGGGGATTAAAAAAATGCTAAAAAAGTTAATAAATAGGGAATAAAACACATGCAGAGAACTGAGGTAAGTGGTAATGGATCACCCAGAGTTCACTTCACAGAATAAGGTCTGTCATTGCAGTAAGCATAAAGAAAGCAAATATTAAAATGAAGAGATTCAGCAGTGAGGACTGAAAACCGAGTCTCTTCACTGCAACTTTTTAAAACGTAAAAGTTGAGCTTTAACCTTTGGCAGGAAGTCAATCTAATCTGTCGAGAATGATGATGAGGGAGGTGACGTTTGTTTGGGGGTTCCTGAGAATCTTCCGCTCAAAGGTGTCAGAAGTGTTGCTTTCTTTGCAACCCACCTGAACTGCAGCCTGCAGACAGACTGTGAGCACAGTTCGCTATTTTCTTATTATAGGCTTGTTGTGAACAGGTGGCCTTCCAAGATCAATTTTCAGATGTATTAAAGTAGACATCCACCAGCAGTCTTTGCTGAAACCAGTTTAACCGGATTTTTTGACCTGTGCGGAAAGATTTGTCTGAGTTTTCAGATTGCTGGCTGTGCCTCCACTCAAGTGCAGTGAAGTTGAACTGAGTTTTGTTTGTGGGTTTCTAAGAATTAAAAAGAGAGACAAGTTCAGCAACATTTCTAGTGTTTCACTTGCCTCTGAAAAAAATATCCAGTAAATCTGCAGCGCTTGGAGTACCCTTAAAATAATCAGTAATCAAGATGTTCTCATTTATTGCCTCTCATTTGAGAGGATTTGCCCTTCTTTGTCTTATCAAATGTAACTGAATATGTATGTAAACGCAATAAATATATGTACATGTCTGTTTAATGGGTAATGGAAGTGCTAAAACATCCTAAAGCAGCCTCTAAGTTGGAAAATATGCTTTTGTAACTTGTCTGATCCAGCCTTTTAAATCTGTTGGGGGTGGTGTGTCCTAATTCTCTCCAGGCTTCAAGTGGTTTAATCTCTACATCAAAATGCATTTGAATTACATGCTTATGGATACTACCAGACTTAGCATGGCTTAGACAGCACCTTACCACTACAGCCCAGCCCCGATGTTCTCATTCCCATCTGTTATTACTTTTTCGCTTTGTCAGAGAGAAATATTTTCAGGCAGTCTCATTCATCCCAGAGAGGGCACCGCTCCCAACGTGGCATCCAGATGTTTGGGATTTCTCCACATCCAGTCTGAGCAAGCAAGATGCCAAAATGCCTCTAAGAAATGGAGGAATATTTCAGATATACTTTTCCAAGAAGCTGCTGTTCCAGTTGCTTTAATTCATGCATTTACCTAAGTCAATAGTGATTCAGTGCTTTATTTTTTGTGAGTTTGTGGTGTGTGTGCGTGCGCGTGCATGCGTGCGTGCACTAAGAGGAATTAGACTTGAAACTGCTTGTGTGCACATTGCAGAAGATAAATGGGGAAGTTGCAGGATGTCTGAATTGGTCAATAGTAATGTGAGCTTTAACAAATTGGTTTGCGTTTCAGTGTTACAGAAACTGTCAGTGAGAATAAAACCATGAGGGTGCTGTAATTAGTGGTTTCAGAAATATTGCCTGAGAGTGTGTCTATGTTGGTGCCGCAGTGAACTTTGATATGGCTTTAACAGTCAGCGGCTCCCCAGAGGAGCAATGCAAAATAGATGCTTTGAGAACAAAAACTGGATGCATTTCAGCTCCTCTGAAAGTGTGTGTGTGTGTGTAGTGTTTTTCACAAAATGATTGCCACCATCTCACACTACTAACCGACAATAACTCACTCACTCAGGGCTAATGTTGGGAGTTGTTTATTGGAAATTTGTAACATGATAATCGTGCTTTTCAATACCCAGAAGCTGGAAAATCAGGCTGGGAAAATACTTTCTCATACTGAAGTGCTTTACTGACATGGAGAAACAGATTCTCTTCAGTTATAAGATTCTGGTGCAGTTTTTTCTGAGGTTTATGTGTTCTTCTCATGTCTTAGGTAGGAACCATGGATAAGATGCGTTGCTGGCTGTGGAGTGCAACAGGCCTGGATCCTGCTCTTCGATAACAGGTCCCAAGAGCTGCAAAGTGGGGAGTCTTCCCAGGCACCATCCTCCAGGACTTTTTCAGGATCACTTCTAGCTCTCAGTCTTGCCCTCACCTACATCTAAATCTAACTGACCTTAGCTTAAATTTAGGCCGTGGCTACATTCACATGATTCCTGCCCCCAGCCTCCTCAGCTTCCCCTGAATATAATTTTATGTCCTTCTGACTCCCAAACCCCACCCCCAACAATGAGGAGCACCAGATCGAACCTGCTGCTCGGCTGCGTGCTCCTCTGCTCCGCCTCCTTGCTGTACCTGGGTATGAGCGGGATAGACTGCCCTCCAAAAAGCCATCGTCGCCGGTGGATGGAGCTCAATTTGGGCTCAGGCAATCAGAACCTATCCCTGGCTGAACACTTTCCAGAAGACACACCAGTCATCTTCATCGGAGGCTTCCCCAGGAGCGGCACAACACTGATGCGCGTTATGCTGGATGCCCACAATGCTGTGCGGTGTGGGGAAGAGACCCGAGTGATTCCCCGCCTCTTGACTATGCGGGCCACCTGGAGCCGCTCGGTTAAGGAGAGAATACGACTGGATGAGGCTGGCGTCACTGACCAGGTGTTGGACTCAGCTGTGAGAGCGTTCCTGTTGGAGGTAGGTTGGTCAGTCTGCTTTGGAGGTCCTGAAACACACTTCTGCATTTGTTTGAATGCTGTTGAAGTGTGTGTGTGGGTGAGAGGATCTCATGTTTGTATTCACATGCATAGCACAGTCCAAATCCCCAAATAATACTTATATAAAGGTCTTTTTGTCTTTCATTCAGTTCAGTTTTAGTTATATAGCACAATTTCACAGCAACAGCAAGGCGCTTTATATTGTGAGTTAAAGACAGATGGCGAGAACCCTAACAATCAGATAATCAGTTGGTGATGGTGGGAATGAAGAACTCCTTTTAACAGAATGAAACCTCCTGCAGAACCAGGCTCAGGGAGGAGCAGCCATCTGTCACAGCTGAGAAGAAATAGAAAAGGGGAGCATAGAAAGGCCATGAACAGTAAACAGTACAAAACAAGGGAAGGGAAAAAGTGGAAAGTAAATTAAGGCTCAGCAGTTTGAGCCTATAACAGAATAACTGAAGGATGGTTCAGGGTCACCTGATCGAGCCCTGACTATAAGCTTTAAGCTTTATCAAAGAGGAGAGTTTGAAGCATAATCTTAAAGTCAAAAGGGTGTCAATCATTCAAGGAGGTATTAATCATTAATTATGTGGCTAGCACAGATGATGAGCTCAAACAGGTAGTCTGAATATGCTAACACACTCTCTCCATATGCCATACCTAAGCGTTCTAAGGGAGGACTGTGTTTACTTTTAAAAGAATAGTATTTTTACTTAAAATATTAATATAGTCTTTGAAAGGATAAATGGAAATCTCTGGATATTTATGTTTTAACTATATAATGTACTTACAGATGCTTGGTGTTTACATTGAAAAGAAGCACTGCATTAAAACAGCATTTCATGTTTAAATAGTCACTGTTTTTTTGTTTGTTCTTTTGTTTGTTTTGCATGTGTGTTTGTTTCCCAGGTGATAGTTGGTCATGGGGAGCCTGCACCTCGCCTTTGCAACAAAGACCCATTTGCGTTGAAGTCTTTATCTTATTTGGCTCGCATCTTCCCAAAAGCCAAGTTTGTGCTCATGTTACGAGATGGACGGGCAACTGTGCACTCCATGATCTCACGCAAGGTGTGCTTGGTCTTTTTTCTCATTCGTGCTGCAACTTCCTGTCAGGCTAGTCGTTTGAGCAGCCATGTCGTTGCCACATTATGACCAAATAAATTTTCCATCTCTGTGTTTTCCCTGTCATGATTCTTGTGTGTGATCCTCACACTCTGGCTCCTTTCACAGGTGACCATATCTGGTTTCGACCTGACCAGTTACAGGGACTGCCTTACCAAGTGGAGCAGTGCAGTCGAGACCATGTTCAGCCAGTGTCAGGCGGTTGGGCAAGCCAAGTGTCGGCCTGTTCACTATGAGCAACTTGTTCTCCACCCAGAGGAGGAAATGAGGAAGTTGCTGCACTTTTTAGAGCTGCAGTGGGACCATCAGTGCTGCATCATGAAGAGCTGATTGGAAAGGCTGGTGGTGTGTCTCTATCCAAGTGAGTATTTGAAAAGTGTGAGCCAAGCTTACTTCCTATCTTTAATGGTACTTATCTATTTAGATGGTTTTTTTATATTGTAAAATTTTCAGATAGATCATTCTTTTATATCTGCCTTTTTTTCTCCAAATGGCTTTTTAACTTAAAGTACATTTGATTCTATTGTGGTGCTGGCAAAAGTTTCAGAAGCAGATATTGCAAAACCTCAGCATAATAAACAGCACACTAAACTGAAACTCTCCACGTGATAAGATGCCCACAGTGGTTCGTTGTGACACTTTAAAAAGTAGTTCCTAATGTGTCTACGTGCAGTGAAGAGGTTAAGCAAATTGTGCTAGCCTTCACTTCAACCATGAAATGACCTTTAATGCAAATGCATAATTTTTACCTGCAGTTCTGTTTAGGTTTTTTTTTTTTTTTTTTTTGGTAATAAATTGTATAAAACTGTGTAACATAAGAGGTTTGTTGTTTTCACTTTCATTTAACCAAAGTCGGATATCAGAAGTGTGTTCCAGTAATAAAGTCAAAAAAGGAAATATCACTAGCGATATAGCACAATACTTGTTTTTTTTGCACTTTAAAACACTGCTGCCATGCATTCATGGATAGAGCCTGATCAGTCTGTGCATAGCTTATTTAGTGAATTGCAAATATACAACAGTGGCTGTACAGATGAAAAAGGTTTACAGTTTACGCGTGCTGCTGCCATCTTTGTGGGCGTGTTCCAGGTGACAATTTAGACGGAGAACTTGGAAATTTCAGCTTCTGACTTTATCTGGAACTCATAAGTTCATGCTATTGTTAGTACCTTTCCATTCCCCTTTGGACAGTATTGCTCCATTGTCTTGCTCTCCAGCAAAGGCACAGCTGCAGCACCCAGACAGACAGAAGTGTTGTACCCCATGAGAGGATAAATATGTTGTATATTCAGTTTATTCAAAAGTGAACTAACCCAGTAGGTCCAAGTTTGGTTTCCCAGAATTAGTTTTGCAGAATGTGCTGTCTCACCACATGGGAAATCAAAAGTGTTGTAGCTGTTTCAGATGCTCGCACAAGTAGACAAAATGAAAATCTGACCATCAAAGGGAAAGTAGAGCGGGGTAACAGTGCAATGTCATCAACATCCTCCTGGAGAGACCGCCTGATAATGCGTGCTGAGTTGTACACATTAAAATAGTTACAAATGTAGGTAACAAATAAAGGAAAAACAAAGCAAAACAAGTACTGATAGACCTCTTTACAGTTAACCAGTTAATGTTTAAGTGGATGGTCAACACAGACCCCATTATATCTAGTCCTGAGGAGGTCAGCCTGCCTTCTGAGACCCAGAAGAAAAAAAATATTTCATTCATTCATTCATTCATTTATAGATAATTTATGTATAGTAGTTTTTTTTGGGGGGGGGGCAAAATTGTTTTTTGTCTTCTGTCCCTTGCAGTGGACATCGGGTCTTGTTTGATCACAGAATGATGTAATTTAATATTCTTTCCATTTCTGTGTAAATTTCTGGTAAAATGTATTTTAATTTCATGAATATTAAAACAGATTAGGAAACACATCTAAACACTAAAACATCATTTTCACAAATAACATCTCATAGTGGAGCTATTCTGCACTCATAATTCTCACCTAAACCTGGGTCGGTCATAGTCCACTACAGAGAACACTGAATAAAAGTTTTGTTTTGAAGTGGTAAAATTACTGTACATTTCTGAAATGCTCCTAAATCAAAGTTAAGACTCTCAAATTGAAGAAACAATAGCAATAGAATCATAATATCTGCAAAAAAAAATAAATATATAATTTCATCTTCCTTGTGGCCATAAAATGTGGAAGCTGCAACTCCCATCATTTTAAAAGAAAGTCTGTGATCTTTGTTAGCCCAACCCCCACGCTGTGACATCAATAGAAAACCCAGGATGCCCTCTTGACAGTACAGTAGGACTCATAGATTACACAAATGGTGCTTGACATAGAGGTCTCAGACTCATGTCCCCACAGAGTACAAAAATGAACTGCTGGGTCTTAGGAGGTGTTGAGGGGCTGTTTAATGGGTTTGCACAAAGAAGATTTGCTGAATATGCAGTTAGCTGGCAGCTGACAGCCTGCGTGTGTGTGGTGTGTGCAGTTCACTATTGTGGTTTTAAAACTGATTTAAAATGCCTTGTCAGATTTCTGCTTTTAATAATATCAAAGCAAAAAAGTCTTCTGTCTCTCTGTCTGTTGAGTGTGTTCCTGTTATTAGGCTTAAGTCATATATATGGTGCACACGTATGATGGCAATTTTAAACAGTTTATTCTTCCTGTGAATTCACACCATGCTGGCTTTGAGGGGCAGCTATATTTCAGGATAGAAGGTGTTATTTTTTTTCAGGCTGCTGAAAGGCAGCTGTGATTTTCACTCTTCACACATCTCACTCACACACTCTGTCACACTACCAGGCTTTGCTTACGCATCTTTGACACCATTTATTCAGTAATCGTATGTGGACATATAATGGATTCATTGTGACAAAATGCATACAGAGCAAATCATTAGAGAATGTTCTTATACTGCAATGTGTCAGCAGCTTCCAAGAGTCTTTCTTCATTAAACAATCACTCATCTTGGATAGGGACTTCTCAGACGTGCTTCTGCTAAATAAGCAGCACAGCTTGTAAGCTAAATGATGGTCCAAGATTAAGGAAGACACCAGTCAGGCTGTTTATAGTGCAGCACTGCAAATGCTTCTGTCTGTGCTCCTCATTAATAACAGTACAATTAGAATGAAGTGTTGTACAGTGTAATTAAATTAAAGTGCTTTTATATGGCATGGATTTTCTTAATGTCTGTCCATTGCTATATGGCAGTACTGCATCAGTGTTGGTGAAGTGAAATAAAACTGTATTGACAGCCCCTGAAGAAATTTGATTTTTACTTGTTCTGTCTGCAAGGAAAGGTGCAGTATGACCTCAGCTAAATCACACTGGGATCTCAAATGCTTTAAGTCTTATAGGTTTTTTATTGTAATAGATTTTCTTCTGTTTGTTAAGCTGACAATGCAGACACAGCAGGGTGCTGAACTGTGTGAAAATATGTGGTAGACTTTAGTTTTGACTCTGTGCTCTCAAAGGCTTAAACCGCAGGAAACCACGTGTGTGAAACTTTCATGTGTTCCCAAGTTGCAGCTTGGTTAATTTGCCATTTTAATCTCACATTTTAAAAAGAAAAATCGCTTCATGTTCAACTGACTGTCAAAAGCCAAATCGTACAAAGGCTAGAACATCTATGGGCATTTTTTTTGTTTGTTTGCATTATTGATGAAGTGATTTATATATTATCAAAACTACTACAGATTTTCTTTTTTTCCGTAACAGTTTCAGGTTTAGTCTGAAGGGGTTTTCTCCATATCCTAGGGGAACCTCAGAGACGGGGATAAACATGCAAACTCCACACAGAAAGGCCCCGGCCACTGACAATACAGTTTAACTGCACTATGTGAAATTGGCTGGTTAGAAAAAAGTTTATCCTAGCCACAAGAGGGCTGTAACCAGCAGTTTAAAAATCTTTAAAAATGAGACATAAAATGCAACCCAAAACAGGCAAACTTAAACACTTAAAAATCCAATACATTTGTTTATGTTAATTTTTATTAAGTTATTTTCTTCAGTAAACTAAAATGCAGCACAGGCTGAGAACAAAACACTCGTCACATACTTAAGTCTGATGAGCCCACGCAGGATGCCGGAGTCTTCATTTTAAATTAACCAAACCTTTCATGGTCATCTAAAGCTTACAAGACTCCCACAGTAGATTTTTAATTTGTGTTGCTACACTTGTTTGTTGTGCTTCAAGTAGATCATTTCGCTGCAGGCCAGAAGCTCAGGGGATTTGGTGGGAGTCTGGCTGCCAAACCCCAAGCTGGCATGCATTTGAAGGAATTAGGCCACATTCTGAGAGAATTAGCACCCTCGTTTTGAGAAGTTATGCAATGGTCGGGGCAGTATTAGTCACCCAGATGTTTAAAGTTAAAATAAGAAATTCTGACTGAAACTTGGGTCACGCAGTAATTAAATCAGAGGGAGTTGTATGGATGATTTTAAAATTACCAGTTTCTTCTAATTTACTCTCTTCCTTGTCTGCAATTCGTCATGACGTTCTTTATTATTCTGTGTTGATACACAACATAATATTTTTGTCATAACTAAATTAAAAATATGGTAAAGAACTAAACTGCTTATTCTTTAGGAATTTCTTGCTTTTAACCCTAATAAAATAATTATTTCTCCAATGGGTGAGCAATTAATATTCCCAAGGGGCCACATGCTGTGGGGAGCTTGACCAAAAACCTGAACTCAATTTTGCTCAGTATTAATTTGACATCTTATTGGTGCAGCCCTCCACAACAGTCCAATTTCTTATGTGGCTCCTTGAGAAAATTAATCACCCCCACAAGAAGTGTTGTCTCTTGGGATATAAAATGTGTACACTCATACATATGAATTGGGTGTTTGGATCTCTGCAGGGTGGAGCGTTCGACAGACCAGGTGATGAAGCCAGTGAACACAGAGGCCCTCTCCAAGTGGGTGGGGCAGATTCCCCCTGATGTGGTCAGCGACATGGCTGAGATCGCTCCCATGCTGTCTCGCCTGGGCTACGACCCCCACGCCAACCCTCCTGACTACACAAAAACAGAGCCCCTGGCACCTCAGTTCAATTACTCACATGTGAGTCTAAAAATCTGAGAAATGATGCTTTTTAAGACAAAAAAAAAAAGAAGAATAACCATGTTAAAACTGCATGTTTTTCCAGTTAAAAGTCCAAACCCTAAGATGGTAAATTTACCATATAACACAGTGGATTTAGTTCACCATCACCAGTCCCATACACAGTGGATTTAGTTCACCAGTCCCATCATAAACATTCTGGACCAGCCATAGTTCTTGTTTCTCTACAGCTGCTGTGGCCCTGATGTTGGTGCACACCAGCTATTGCAGTTAACACTGCAAGAAATCCACTCTAATCAGATATTATTTCTCACTCACTCTGACATCCAGCAGTGCAGACAATTTGGTGCAGCTGTCAGCTCCACATTCAGAGGAAGCAGATCTGACTGTTAATTTGCAACCATAAATCTGCAAGAGTTTCACCTTCAGCCTTGACAGTTTGTGTTGTAACCTTTGAACGGTGTCTTCTCTTTCCTTAGAAAGTGAAAGCAGCAGATATTCCTCACCCCAGTTAAACGTGGCTGTGCTGTTCTACAATATGGACGCACCACAGGTATGGACTTCCAGTTCAGGAGTAGCTACATCTCACAGGAAAGATTTAAGTGTTATGTATGTGTTTCTGAATTGTTCGTAAGACTCATGAGCAGTGTCCGTGTCTGTACACTGGCGGGCTCGTCAATTGGCTCTTAATGTCTTGAGTGGACTACCTGCTCAGGGAAGTTCTCCTTCTTCACCATCCATCATTCCCTCCATGTTGAACTGGCAGTGGCACTCTGCATTTTGGCTCGACCTCTCACCTCCTACCTGAAAGTATTTCAAGTCAGTTGTTATGACTTCACCATCACAATGTGAATGTGTCTTCAGACCAATCCTTCACTCACTGACAGTTCGGTGTTTGTGAAACATGACTGTATATTTTTGAAGACGTATGTTTATTTTCTTAATAAATTATTTTGCTGTTGACCATTCAGGAATTTGAGAGCTGGGACGATTTCTAATTGTTGTAAATTGTTGAGCATTAATAAAAAGAACCTAAATGTCACCTCTTGCTGTGGGCCACCTATTTTGTTTGCCATTTTAATGCAGTTGCAGTAAACCGTGGTGCCAAATCAACACACATTTACAGACATGACAAAGAGAGTCTTTGTGGGTCATTAGACTTGCAATAATGTCAAGTTGTCTTTGTTTTGTCTTGCAATTGAAAATGAAACCCTTATAGTGTGCCACTGACTTGTTAAATTATAAACACAGAACATATTCATAAAGCAGGATACAGTCTCTGTGTTTCACACTGAGCTGCTAGCACCACACTGGGTCGCTGTACCTGCTGCTCTCTGGATGTGAACTGGGGAGTAACTGTATTTTGTTCCAGTGTTGATGTGTTGGGAGCATGATGCCGCATCTCCCTGTTGCTAAGCTGCATCAGGCTTTCTGGGATGGGCGGGGTTTCTGAGCTGCACCTGATCATGTGCAGGAGACACCTGGAGAACTGAGAGGGATACACAGAGGTAGAAGCAGACATTTATGCCTGATATTGACACATGATTCAAAAATTATCTTCAGACCATGCCTCACACATTTTAGATGGATTTTAGACTTTCAGAAAAAAATCTGTACAATACAACCGAGGCTACATCTAACCTCACTATTAAAATGTGTCAAATTTTAGAAAAATTGTGAAAAATGTCAATCAGTATTTCCTGAAGATTGTTAGAATTTGTCAACTGCAAAAATGCTGAACGTTTACACTGGCAAATACACTCAGCAGCCACTGTATTAGGTACACAGATTCAACTGTTCATCAATGCAAATATCTAATTAGCCAACTGCATGGCAGCAACTAAATGCATGTGGGCATCGTTCAAGTTGACCTGCTGAAGATCAAACTGAGCATCAGAATGGGTAAGAAAGGTGACTTCAGTGATTTTGGTTGTTGGTGCCAGACTGGCTGATCTACTGGGATTTTCCTACATAACTGCTTTGAGCTGATAGGAAGGCAACAGCAACTCAAATAACCCCTTGTTACAACCAAGGTATACAGAAGAGCATCTCTGAACAGCGAACATGTCAAACATGGAATGGGCTACAGCAACAGAAGACCACACCAGGTGTCACTCCTGTCAACTAAGAACAGGAAACTCAGCCTACACTTTGTATGGGCTCACCAAAATTGGACAAAAGATTGGAACCACACTCAGATGGTAGAGTTAAAATTTGTCATGAACAACATGAAAGCATGAATCCATCCTGTCTTGCATCAACAGTTCAAGTGGGCGACAGGGGTGTAATGGCGTTGGGGATATTTTCTTGGCACACTTGGGCCCCCTAGTTTTAATTGAGCACCATTTAAACACCACAGCCCACCTGAGTATTGTTGCTGACCATCTCCATCCCTTAATTACTACAGTGTACCCATCTTCTGAAGGCTGCTTCCAGCAGGATAACACTCAATGTCACAAAGCTCAGATCATCTCAAACTGGTTTGCTCTCAAATGGCCCCCACAGTCACCAGATCTCAATCCAATAGAGCACCTTTGGGATGTGGAACTGAAACATCTGCAGCAACTGTGTGATGTTATCATGTCAATATGGACCAAAATCTCTGAGGAATGTTTCCAGCAACTTTTTGAATCTATGCCACAAAGAATTAAGGAAGTTCTGAAGGCAAAAGGTGGTCCGACCCAGTACAAGCAAGGTGTACCTAATAAAGTGCCCTGTGAATGTATTTGCATATGAGAATCTTTTCCGGTGAATCTTTTGTACTTTTCTTTATGAAAAATGACTTGGAATAATCACTTATCAGAGTTGTTGCTGATTATATGGTTGGAATACATATTAATGAATATAAATTTTTAAAAATCAGTAATTTAAACAGTTTTGGACCATGACAGGTGTCACTGATGGTGTTACCATATACAGTATACAGTCAAGTATTCTCCCATAAAATTATAGCAGTTACATACCTTTTTGTTATACACATATTTATTTCCTTTGTGTTTATTGGAACAACACATAAAAAAGAAGAAAAAAATCCAAAATCAATATAATTTCACGCAAAACTCCAAAAATGGGCCAGACAAAATTATTGGCACCTTTTCAAAATTGTGGATAAATGATTTTGTTTAAGAAACTTAATGCAGTATATGTTTCACTGTACCACAAATGTTCCCCATAGTACATGTCATCATTCAAATGCTGCTCTGTCTGAATTATTACTCCAAGGAGTTTGGATGTTCTCCCCGTGTTTGCGTGGGTTTTCTCTGGATACTCCAGTTTCCTCCCACAGTCCAAAGACATGCAGTTAGTGGGGTTAGGTTAATTGGTAATTCTAAATGGTTGTCTGTCTCTCTGTGTTAGCCCTGCGCAGACTGGCAACCTGTACAGTGTGTACCCTGCCTCTCGCCCCAGTGATAGCTGGGATAGGCTCCACACATACACACACACACATGCACAGTCAAAAGTGCAAAGTTGCTATCTAAGTAAAAGGTGGCTACTTTGAAGAATCTAAAATATAAAACACATAAAGTTTGGAGATGGTGCTCCACCTCTCAGACCGCAAATAGAAAATGGTCATTTGTGAAACAGAGAGTAGAAGTTTGAGGCACTTCTCCTAGATTTTATTGACATTCTATTGACAATCCATTCTATACTATGACATTCCCTTCGGTCCTCTATATATATACAAAAGCAGAACGTGATTTGGAGCCCCCACCCACAGCTGAACCCTTCGCCAGCCACCCGTCTGAGCACCGCCAATATTAAGTGTATATTGTCCATGCTTGATTGAAACACCCATTAATATTGATGCCAGCAGCGCAGCTGCTATATTTACAAAAAAATGTGCAAAGGGGAGGAACAGTCACAATTTAACATGACAGATTTAGTCTTGTTTATTTAAGTATTCATTTCTGAATTACTTGAAAATAAAACCTAGCGCTACGCCAGCTTCCAGCTGTGTTGGACAGTGTGCAGACCAAAGCTGATGGCATTAACCCTCAGAAAGCTTAAAAGTCAAACATCCAAACTTTGAGTTTTTTTTCTAACTACACACTCCAAACACTAAATGCCACAAATCTCTCGAAGCTCAATATCAGTATCGCTGTCTCTCGTTCACTGCTGTCATTCCCAAAACTTTCACCTGTTGTCATATAATTTTGGTGCATTTTTCCACCAATAGGAAAGGGGATAACATGCTTTTTTTTTTTTTTTTTTTTTAGTTTGTTTGTTTTGCTTTGCTCCCGTTTTTATCCTACTCAGCCCATCAACACCATTTAAAATGCGACATATAGTTTGAAATCCACACTTTCGATACAAGTTGAAACGGAGACTCAGCGAGGCTGCGCTCTGCTGCTACGTCATCTATAGTCATAACTGAAAGTGTGTGTGTGATTATTTGATTCCTTGGAAACAGGTAAACAATTCTATAATAAGTGTAATTTGTCAGTAACTACAACAATAACATCACCTTCGGCTGGGACAGTCAACCACCAGTGCAAGCGATGTCTCAAAATGTCCACTAGAGGTCTCTGTAGATCACACAATGGCATCCACAGCACGTGTTTCACACAAACGCAGCAAACGGCAGCAGTTACAGAGCCAGATAGCACATGGCTACACTAGAAAAGCTGTGGCACTGGTTAGCTTCTAACCCTACTGTATTTGTGAACATCATATTTAATGTTTTATTATCATTTATTATCTTGATGCATCCTCTGCTCTGCTGTCTGTGACCGAGAGCTGTGCTCCTCCACACACAGACGGAGTTAACTGTGCAGTTAAAGTGGCATGAAAATTATGCAAGGTGAGGACAGCTGTGTTTCTTACAAAGACTGCAATAAAACGTTACTGACCTAAAAATGACATTTTATCAATCCATCTTTTAAACAAGCATAAACATCAGTGTTTGCCTTTCACAGGAAATGAATGGAGGTGCAAATTTTCTATAGTGAATTTTGTCAACAAATTGAAAAATGGTTACATGGCAAACTGAAGCTGATCACAGCACATAAGCCGCTTTTCCACCGATGGGGTTCCGGTGCCAGTATTTGAACCGTTCAGCGGTTTTTTTCCACCATGAACGCACTTGGTGCTCAGCCGAAAAACGGGTTCAACTCGGGCCCGCAAGCTAGCTGGCCCCAAGAACCCATGACGAAAGCAGCAGAAGGGCGTGACTCTGCCAGCTCAACATAAACTTTTCTACCATATTACATGAGAAAAGCGAAGAGATTTTCACGGCTGTGAATTAGGTTGGGCTCTGAGGCTGAACTTGCTGCTTTGTATCAGTTCATATCACAGATAAAAGGACGCAAAGTGCATACTTGTCGCCTTGCTCATATTTTTCTGTGTTTACCTCTGTGCTGCACACAGATGCTGCAGTAGTTTTGTTTGGACTGTAAAATGTGTTCGCAGCACAAGAAAGGGGTGTGTGTTCTCCCACGTTTGCGTGTCTGTGTCCAGACGAGGACCTGCCCACACTCATACATAAAGGAGCGGTTCACAAGCGCGGTGGAAACGCGGCCCGTTCCTTTTGGGAACAGCTTGGGCACCGGCACCCCGTTGGTGGAAAAGCGGGTATAGTGGTGTTTAGTTTTAGAACAGTGGCGGTGCCAGGGGGGCGCTAGGGAGTGCTAAAGCTCCCCCTGGAAAAGTCATAGCACCCCGTAGCACCCCCAAGAAAATAGCTTGTGTCTGAACAGCAGACGAACCTGAAAGTGTCCCGCATGCGCAGCAGTGGACGCAATAACGTCACATGTAGCGAGCGCGCTCAATGTTTGCAGAAGTCACACGTTTTCCTTCCCGCGTCTGCTTAATGTGACGCAGAATAGTGACGTTTGTCGAGTATCAATGACGTGCAGGTAGGATGAATGCGACCTGGCCGTACACACTCAGGTCGCATTTGAAAAGATCGGATATATATCGGATTTAGGATCACATATCCAAGTGGCCTGGGTCGCATTTGAAAAAATCCGATCTGTGTTGTTCAGACTGGCATGAAAAGATCGGATACAGGTCGCATGAGGGCGAAAAACTCAGATTTGGGTCACTTCAGGCTGCAGTGTGAATGTAGCCTTAGATGCTTCTGTGCAGATGTTCTGTGATTTCCCACTGTTTGGTGGTCCTTGAACATATGTGTGCCCATGGAGGGAGAGACAGCCAGAGTCAGAGGTAGTCCCGTTTAGTTGTTGTTTTAGGCGTGGTTGCGGCACACAGCAACAATTTAATTGTTAATAAATGGGCAACTTTTGCTGGCAATCTCTCGCCATCTACTTCAACATGTTAACAGATGCTACAATATATTCTTTATTAAGGAGGGTAATAACAAGTCATTTCTTCATTTTATATATAAGCCCTTCATAAATCCTGTGCACCGATATAAGCAAAGAAAAAACATTTATTAAAAAAAAAAGGAAATAATTTTTTGACACAACACCGAAAACTCCGCTGTCACCGTGTTTTGTGTACATACAGCGCTTGTACTGCGTCCCTTCATACGCTGTGGCATCGCCCAGACCTCTCTTTGGCATCAGGGGGACAGCACACACACCCCTGGGCCTCGATTTGTCCTTTAGCTACTTCTAGCAACTTTTGAGACAGCCGACAGCAAGTTTTATTGCACAAAATTTGGTAACAGTGCCGGCCGCTGATCGCCAGATTACGCACAAATATCCGGGCCAGCATAGATGAAAATAAGCCAGGAACATGTAGAATAAAATCCATCATCGTTTTCTGCAGTTTACTGCATACGGTTTCCATTTTTGGAACAATGCTTCCACTTCTTGTTGAATTTATCTTGGGCGGCTTTGGCTGCTTTCCACACCTGCTGCGCCACCTGCACTTGCAGCTTGTTCCTGTCTAATATTGTCAGTAGAGTCATTTTGTGAATCGATAATGGCCTATTTTAGAGAATTCAATAATGCCTTTGAAGTGCCAGACCTGAGGCCATCCGGTCTTTAAGTCTGACGTCATTTCCGGGTCGAAATGCTCCTAAATAAACAGCAATGGTATAACCAATGACTGTTCACTATTAAAGATGATTGTAACATACCTTATCAACTGCAGCCATTCCTGCTTATCTTTCTCATTGATAAAATGACAGCTGAGTGTGTTTTTTTCGAGATGGATGTCAAAACAACCAGGGACACAGCATTGCGCATATTGATCACGTGACAGTTTGGACCCGGAAATTGAATTCTACGTCATCACTTAACAACCGATATCGCTATAGACCACGCAAGGGTGCAGTGGTGTGGATGCCTCGGCCATCAGCGCTCAAATTACACAGACCGACTGACATTTTCTAACTATTTGAAAAGCGTATGCTGGGTGTTACCCCCCTCCCCCCTGTTGTACACTTGGGAAAAGTAGATATTTGTGAATGAGCCCTAAGCCAAAAATGCAAGGGCCGATTTTTTTTTTTTTTTGTCCCAGTCGATCCTTGTACATAACTTAGTTCTATCAGAAGTAACGACAATTCACAGGCTAGTGTGGCCTTACCGGGTTTAGATCAAATTTGTGTAACTGTGCATTTGGATGTTTTCCTAATTTGTCCCTGCCTTTCACAATATTAAATAAGTTCTGACTGGATGTCGTCTGCCAAGCATTTTCATCTCGTTTTCATTCGTCAAATAAGTGTCAATTAATTTCGTCATTGTTTTTATCCTTTTAGGCAGTTTTTATTTATCGTCTCATTTTCATCATGAAAAAAGGGTCGTTGACGAAAACTATGACAAAATAGTTCGTCAACAAAATTAACACTGCTGCAAAGAATGCAGACATGATTAAAGAAAAGGAACAACAGGAAGATAAACACAGATGCTCCACAACAAAGAAGCTAAACACACAGAATGCAGTGCCCAATAGTGAGCAAATATTCTCAGTTATACATGTCGCTTGTAATGTATTCTCCATCTTAACCAATGATCATTATAAGACATACATTAGAGAGTACAGCTTTTACTACAGCCATCTCCTCTTAATCAATGTAAAACACAGCTGCAATATAAAAGCGTGTTTAAGTCATCAGAAGCTTTGATTCTTTAATGTTAAGTGAAAGTGACCTGTCCAGGATGTACCCTGCCTGCCTCACCCTGTGGTAGATGGGATAGGCAGTTAAACAGTGAACTACATGTGTTATAACAGAGCTAGATCTTATCTTTTCTCATTCTTTGATCTTATTGGTAAAATACAACTGGCTGTGCAAACTACAGCACTAAACATGATGAAAAAAATGAAATATTTTACTTTGAAAACATGCTTCTGGTAGTCGTAGGGGTTTGTTATTTTGTAAATCACAGACTTTCCTCTGAGGTCTGGAATAATTCAGGTTGGCTGAGTGAGTTAATCCATCCAGCACGGACCTGCTCCAGCCCAGCAGCGGCGGCAGAGTCCACACCAGTGCGTAGAGCCAGGAGGCTGCAACAGCAAGCCAGGCCCTGCGGTACTGACAGGAGTCCGACTGCAGTTGCAGAGGAGCACAGTACCGCTCAAAAGACAGGAGAGACAGAGACACCAGAGATACAATCACTGCCAGAGAGAGACGTCAGACAAAAGAACAGCAGCCAGTGATCAGACTGAGCGAGTTATGAAACAGCATGTTAATGCATTATTACTTTTCATAAACAAAATAATAGGAACAGTCAAAATAAAAAATATTACAGTGTACTCTTATATCCAAAACGTTGTATAAACTATACCCAACAGTATACAAAGTAGTCAAGTTAATAACACCTGAAGCAGCTGCAACATTAATTCTGCTTAAAATGTTTCCTTATTTAGATCTCTGTTAGCCTTTTTTATAGAATAGTGAAGAATAAAATGCTACACACTCGTTTCCCGAGTAAAACGGGCTGTATCCGACTTGTGTTTTATCAGGCAGGAGTTTGAATGTACTCACTCACCAAAAAGCGCGTTGCAGAAACCATACCACTGGCACCCGTAGGAACCAGTCAGCCACCTGCCCCTCACACTGGCAGTAAAACTGAGGGGTGTCCCAAAGATGCAAACAGCATGTCGCTGATGTTAACAAGAAGTAGGTTGGCCAGAATCCTGAGCACAGAAAAACATGAGAACACCAGAGCACCAGAAAGTTACCAGGAAGCCCAGGACCGGATGAACCCAAGAAAGACAGCCGCTGCAGTGTGACCTGCTTGGCTCAATGCACTCGGGCTCTGCTCCGTGCTGAAGTTGCTGTGCTGCAGGTGGATCATCATGGCAAAGAGTAAGAGGACAAAAGCAAATGATGATGAACATCCTCTGAAAAGCAAAGAAAATGGAGGGTTGACCTGTAAACAGATTTCACTCCAGGCACTTGTAGGCAATACATCTACAAGTTGTCAAGAAATGCTTAAATACTCAAAGGGAGTGGGTAGAAGAGGTGGGAGGCATAAATTTGCCTGCCAGTTGCTCAAAAATTACAGCAACATGTTCACTTATCAAAGAGGTAAGCATGTCACACTGCTAAGCATGTTTGACACTATTTAAATACTGACAGTGTAATGAAATGATAAGACTGGAGTTATCACTTCAAATCAAAATAATGAATGTTGTCAAAGCAGAACTTAAATAAAACAAGTAAATAATGAGAGATTCTAGTTTCATATCATTTTAGTAGAATAAAAAGGTGAAAAGCACTTCTACAAACAATAAAAGAGAACCAAAAGAGAGAATGTTTTTTTTTTGTTTTATAGGCTGATAATTTATTCAGGACCAGATTGGGGACCTAAATATCTGTGCCAGCTTATCAATAATACAAGCTTTGGCTGACTCAGAGGCTGATCCAAGAACACACTCAGGTCCAAAAAGTCCAAGTGAAGCCTGGCAAGAGAAGGACTTTAAGAGGATGGTCCAAGGAACATGCAAAAACTTGTGAAAAAATAATGGGAAACAAGGATCTTGAGAGGATGGCCCAGAAGGGGCTAGAGGGCAAGGAAACAGAACACACTGGGCTGTTATCCTCAGGGAAGTATGAAGAGGCTGCTTAAGAGGGTGACCAGGAGGCAGGTAGAGTGAAGGAGTTGCTTTGGAGGGTGGCCAAAGAAGGGGAGTAAACTGGTGAGTCCAGAGGAGAAGATGAGTGCGGGCAGGTGACAGAGGCAGAGTCACTAACAAAGCAGTGTGGATGCTCGACATGACTTTGGAGCTGGGGCGGGAGAGTAGCTAGGTGGAACTGATTCAAGATATGAAGAGGAGCCAGCATAACACTGACATTTGGACGCTGGGTTACGGGCTTCCATGATGCTCTGCAGCTGTGGAATGTGGAGCAGGGTTCCAGTAAAGAAGAAGTGGACCTAGGAAGAGATGAAAGGTGAGGCCTGAGGGTGGAGCTGGAGAGTTTGGAGATGCAGGTTGGTTAGGAATGGAAGAATGGTGGAATGATAGGTCTGCAGGCTGGAGATCAGCTGGCTGACTTGTTGAGGGTCCTAGGCTGCAATTTGGAGCCTCACTTTTGGGATTGGGCATGCAATCTGGGTCTTCCAGAATAGATACTCCTGGAACTCCACCGAGATGGAAGCTGCTGGAGGTGTATTATCAAATTCAAAAAGAAAACATCTCTCCTTGGGTCTGTGAGGTTGCTCACCATTTGAGCAGAAGCCAGACAACATAGTCAGGAACAGGTAGGCCCATCATCTTACACAGACTTCAGGACATGCTGTTCTGAGGGTGGAAGGCTCAGAAGCTGGGCTTGCAGGTGGGTAGCAGGATTAGAGCTAATCTGTCTGCCACTGGGCATGGATGGAGCATTGCAGGTGGGAGGCCTGTAAGTAAATCTAAAGATTAACCATGAGTATAGAGTTTACACTTCCTGCTCCTCATCTGGGCGCTGTTTTGAGGCTTTAAAAAAAAATCTCGTGTGAAGGCAGGCTTTGACCTAGCACAGATATTTCAGACCAGTTAGTATTGTAGAGTTGTATAAAGGGTAAAAAAAAAAAAATTAAAAAAAAAGCTCACTTAGGCTGCATAATGTCTTAAATGGAGAACTGTCAGTTGAGGGAGGAGGATTTCCATCCGATGGAAAGCTAAAAATCAGCACTGAGATTCACAATCAGGCTGTGTGTAAATCAGGAATCTTCTGGGTTCCATTTTAATGTCACATTAATTTGAGCTTAACAGACAGTTGTCAAAAATATTTTTCTGCTATAAATATGAAAAAACATCCTTCGTAGGATCCTGTGTACTTTAATGAAATAATGTTTCCATCATTTAATTTACACTGCACATTATTAGTGATAAAAGTCAGAAATGTAATCATTTAAGCCTACAGCTTCACTTAAAAGTCAAGCTACTTCAAGGTCTAAGATCATGTTGATGTACTACTAGACTTTAACCACTGGAGGGAGCATTTCCTGCTGTATGGAAATCATCTTCGGGTCTTCAGCCTGAAAACAAGAAACAAAAATGTAATTCAATTCAATTTCAATTCAATTTTATTTATATAGCGCCAAATCACAACAAACTGTCACCTCAAGGCGCTTTGTATTGTGGGTAAAGACCCTACAATAATACAGAGAAAACCCACCAGTCAAAACGACCCCCTATGAGCAAGCACTTGGCGACAGTGGAAAGGAAAAACTCCCTTTTAACAGGAAGAACCCTCCAGCAGAACCAGGCTCAGGGAGGGGCAGTCATCTGCCGCGACCGGTTGGGCTGAGGGGAGAGAAAGACATGCTGTGGAAGAGAGCCAGAGATTAATATCAATTAATGATTAAATGCAGAGTGGAGTATAAACAAAGTAAATAAGGTGAATGAGAAGAAACAGTGCATTATGTGAACCCCCCAGCAGACTAGGCCTATAGCAGCATAACTAAGGGATGGTTCAGGGTCACCTGATCCAGCCCTAACTATAAGCTTTATCATAAAGGAAAGTTTTAAGCCTAATCTTAAAAAGAGAGGGTGTCTGTCTCCAGAATCCAAGCTGGAAGCTGGTTCCACAGAAGAGGCGCCTGAAAGCTGAAGGCTCTGCCTCCCATTCTACTCTTAAGTATCCTAGGAACCACAAGTAAGCCAGCAGTCTGAGAGCGAAGTGCTCTGTTGGGGTGATATGGGACTATGAGGTCTTTGAGATAAGATGGTGACTGATTATTCCAGACCTTGTATGTGAGGAGAAGAATTTTAAATTTTATTCTAGATTTAACAGGGAGCCAATGAAGAGAAGCCAATATGGGAGAAATCTGCTCTCTCTTTCTAGTCCCTGTCAGTACTCTAGCTGCAGCATTTTGGATCAGCTGAAGGCTTTTCAGGGAGCTTTTAGGACAGCCTGATAATAATGAATTACAATAGTCCACCCTAGAAGTAATAAATGCATGATTGAGCTTTTCAGCATCACTCTGAGAAAGGATGTTTCTAATTTTAGAAATATTGCGCAAATGCAAAAAAGCGGTCCTACATATTTGTTTAATATGTGCATTGAAGGACATATCCTGGTCAAAAATGACTCCAAGATTTCTCACAGTGTTACTGGAGGCCAAAGTAATGCCATCCAGAGTAAGTATCTGGTTAGACACCATGTTTCTAAGATTTGTGGGGCCGAGAACAAGAATTTCAGTTTTATCTGAATTTAGAAGCAGGAAATTAGAGGTCATCCAGGCCTTAATATCTTTAAGACATTCCTGCAGTTTAACTAATTGATGTGTGTCATCTGGCTTCATTGATAGGTAAAGCTGAGTATCATCTGCATAACAATGAAAATTGATGCAGTGCTTTCTAATAATACTGCCTAAGGGAAGCATGTATAATGTAAATAAAATTGGTCCTAGCACAGAACCCTGTGGAACTCCATAATTAACATTACTGTCTGAAGAAGACTCCCCATTTACATGAACAAATTGGAGTCTATGAGATAATATGATTCAAACCACTGCAGTGCAGTACCTTTAATACCTATAGCAAGCTCTAATCTCTGTAATAAAATGTTATGGTCAACAGTATCAAAAGCTGCACTGAGGTCCAACAGGACAAGAACAGAGATGAGTCCACTGTCAGAGGCTGTAAGAAGATCATTTGTAACCTTCACTAATGCTGTTTCTGTACTGTGATGAATTCTGAAACCTGACTGAAACTCTTCAAATAAACCGTTCCTCTGCAGATGATCAGTTAGCTGTTTTACAACTACTCTTTCAAGAATCTTTGAGAGAAAAGGAAGGTTGGAGATTGGCCTATAATTAGCTAAGACAGCTGGGTCAAGTGATGGCTTTTTAAGTAGAGGTTTAATTACAGCCACCTTGAAGGTCTGTGGTACATAGCCAACTAATAAAGACTGATTGATCATTTTTAAGATTGAAGCATCAATAATTGGAAAGACTTCTTTGAACAGTCTAGTAGGAATGGGATCTAATAAACATGTTGCTGGTTTGGAGGAACTATTGAAGTTAACTCAGAAGGATCAACTGGAGCAAAAGAGTCTAAACAAATACCAGCAGTGCTGAAAGCAGCCGAACATGAAAATCTTTGAGATGGTTATGAATAACTTTTTCTCTCTAATGTCTAAAATTTTATTTGTAAAGAAATCCATGAAGTCACTACTAGTTAACGTGAAAGGAATACTCGGCTCTACAGAGCTCTGACTCTTTGTCAGCCTGGCTACAGTGCTGAAAAGAAACCTGGGGTTGTTCTTATTTTCTTCAATTAATGATGAATAGTAAGATGTCCTAGCTTTACGGAGGGCTTTTTTATAGAGCAACAATCTCTTTTTCCAGGCTAAATGAGCATCTTCTAATTTAGTGAGACGCCATTCCCTCTCCAGCTTTCGGGTTATCTGCTTTAAGCTGTGCGTTTGTGAATTATACCACGGAGTCAGGCACTTCTGATTTGAAGCTTTCCTTTTCAGAGGAGCCACAGTATCCAAAGTTGTACACAGTGAGGATGTAAAACTATTGACGAGATAATCGACCTCACTGGGAGCAGAGTTTAGGTAGCTGCTCTGCACTGTGTTGGCACATGGCACCGAAGAGCACAACAATGAAGGAATTAGATCCTTAAACTTAGTTACAGCACTTTCACAAAGACTTCTACTGTAATAAAACTTATTCCCCACTGCTGTGTAATCCATTAAAGTAAATGTAAATGTTACTAAGAAATGATAAGACAGGAGGGGGCTTTCAGGGAATACTGTTAAGTCTTCAGTTTCTATGCCATATGTTAGGACAAGATCCAGAGTATGATTAAAGTGGTGGGTGGGCTCCTTTACATTTTGAGAGAAGCCAATTGAATCTAACAATAGATTAAATGCAGTGTTGAGGCTGTCATTCTCAGCCTCTACATGGATGTTAAAATCACCCACTATAATTATTTTATCTGAACTGAGCACTAAATCAGATAAAAAGTCTGAGAAATCAGACAGAAACTCTGAGTAAGGACCAGGTGGACGAAAGATAAAACAAATAAAACAGGTTTTTGATTTTCCCAATTAGGATGGACAAGACTAAGAGTCAGGCTTTCAAAAGAATGAAAACTTTGTCTGGGTCTTTGATTAATTAATAAGCTGGAATTGAAGATTGCAGCTAATCCTCCTCCTCGACCTGTGCTTCGAGCATTCTGACAGTTACTGTGAAACCTCAGCAGCCCAGAAATTCTTACATTATCTTTGAAACAGGAAATATAATTAATTAATAACATTTTTTTTATATGTATTTATATAATGATCTATTTTACAACGATGATACGAAGAGCCTAACATTTCCTGATGAGCTGTTGGTTTTCTCCATGTCAACTAAATACAGTGTTGATGTGAGCTTTAGTTTTGCTTGTAGCTATAGTGTGTTTTCTATAGTTGTCACTGTGTTTCCAAAGGGTTTGATATGATATTGGCCCACCCTTTGCCGCTAATAACAGCTCCACCTCTGCGGGGTGGTTCCTGTGGTAATGGAAACACTGGGGCAATGACCCCCATACTGGGACAATGGCTCCAGCAGATTACAGGAATGACATCCAAGATCTCTGTCCAGAAGAGCGCAGTCCTGGGAACAGCTAAGATACTGTGCAGGACCCTCAAGCTCCCGGGCCTCTGGTAGAGGACCCGAGCTTGGGGAATTTCTTAAATATAATATCATGTAATATAAAACAAGGTAAACTAAAATATTTCAAACTCAGAAGAGCATAAACTGTCATTAAAGTGGCTAGAAAAACTATATATGAAATGCAAAGTGATACATCACCATATCATTTATATATACATTCCTGATAAAAATCTTAAGACCAGTTAAAAAAATTGCAAGAATTATATCATAGAATATATATATATATATATATACACTTTCAAAAGTATAATTATTTTACAAGATATTGAAAAACGATTTTTTTTTGCATGTTTTTCCCAACAAGGACAAACTGAATGAATTACTTACAAATAATAAAAAAAAAAGACTCATCCTTTCTTCTGTAAAAATGCATTTTAACACATGAACAAAAGAATCAATGAATGAGAAATTCATTATTCATTATATTTGCGAAACTGCACTGACTGTGAAAAATGTAGCTGCTTCAGTTAAGTGGGGTCATGCCCTCCTCGCTGCCTGTTTACTGCATGTAGAAAAACAAAAATAAAACACGAGTCTTTCGTTATCTTCACGGCCCCTTTTTTTACGTAAAAAATACGATTCAATCCGCAACCCGACGCGACTGTGACGTACACAGAGAACTACGTTTCCGTAGCAACTGGGGCCGGCCCGTTATAACCGCAGCGGCCGGAGCTAGAGCTCATCGAGGAGAGAGGAGGAGTTGGAGGGGGGAGATTGTCGTCGGAAACCGGACACCACCTCTGGCTCGCGGGGAGCGTAGAGACACGGGGGCGCCGTAGTATCGAGGCGGCAAAGCCCGCAGCTGTGCGGAGATGTTGAACATGTGGAAAGTCAGAGAGCTAGTGGACAAAGCGTGAGTACCGGGGAGCAGGTGGAGCTCTTTGCACTAGCTGGGGCTAAACCATTAAGGGGCTTCTGAGCTAAGCTGTTAGCCGGGCAGCTTGAGCCGGGCAGCATCAGCAGCTTTTAACGCTGTGACGTCACGGCGGTAGCCCTCAGCTGTTAGCACCGACTAGCTGGCTAGCTGCCAATCCCTAACCTTGACGCTTAAATATAGATGTGGGGTTTTTTTGCTCTGTATCTTCACACGCTGCTTCAAATAACTTAGGTCGGGGGGCGTGGGCGCACTATAAACCGGAGATGCATTTGTCTTACATCCAAAGTAAATGCTATCCCGTTCGCTAATTCCGCTAGCAGCGCTAAGCCCATTTCGGATATGTTATGAGTGCTTCTGTGGGTGCTGCTGCAGAATCACACTCCGTCCCACCCTACAGTGATGCCCGCTACCGCCAATGTGCATTCATGACTCAATATTTTATATATATATATTTACAGACCGAGAGAAAACTAGTAATCATAGGAATGTAACTGGCTGGATAATTGTATTTGAGCAGTAAATTTTCGGCCAACCATGCCTCAGACAAGCTACATCGATCTGAGGAGGCCCATGTCCCCATGGTCCGAAACAACAAAGCTGTTTAGCCACTAAAACAACACCGTGCAGGTGCTAACGCTGGTGCTGCAGCCTGCCAAATTGTGCTGTTTGAACAGTACATTACGCATGCTTTCTTTGTGGTGTCTATTGTTGTATGTGCAGTGCGCTGCATAATGTATACAGTCTCTGCACTGCAAGAACAACAGCTTCCTGTCACCTCAGGTCTCACAGGCAAACTGGGTTAGCTTTAGCGAGTAAAACCCACACTACCTCAAATCTGGAAAAGGAAAAGATTCAGACTCGGTTTTTCTCAGATGATTTAGGTCAGAAAGTAAAACCACTTGTGTGAAGGGGCTCCTTCTTCCAATATCTTTGGGTCATTTCATCTCAAAGCATCACATTTTTTAAAAACATTTTCTGCTCAGCCACCTGTGATTTACCTGAGAATTTTACAGGAATCCTTGAATTAAAAAAAAAAAAAATTCATAGTTTAACTAGCCAATACTCAGACCTTTCACACCAATCATTATAAATCTCCAAGCTTTGGATGATAACATTTTTAGGCAAATCAGAAGTGGTCGGCCAGAAGGCCCACAGTGATTTGAGCTGGAATGAACCCATAATAAGAAGAACAATAATAACCACAGCAAAACTGGAAGAAATTAAGAAAGGAAAATATAGTAATGTTTGATGTTTTTACATGGTTATCCATATTCAAAAATGCTTCTTTCATTTCTATTTTTAAATTACAATTAACATTATCAACCTTATCCATTGTATAATATTTGGTCCATGAGGGTTTTTTTTTTTTTTTTTTTTTTTTTTGTTTTGTTTCTACCAAAACCATGCTCTTTTGACATTTAAAAAAACAAACTGATGTTTAATGTTTGTTTTTACTGTATTTATGTGCTCCTGGATTCAAACCAAGTAGATATGCACTATATTGCCAAAAATATTCACTCACCCATCCAAATAATTGAATTCAGGTGTTCTAATCACTTCCATGGCCACAGGTGTGAAAAACCAAGCACCTAGGCAAGCAGACTGCTTCTACAAACGTTTGTAAAAGAATGGGTCGCTCTCAGTAGCTCTGTGAATTCCAGCGTGGTACCTGTGCAGCCACTTAAGTCATGAAATTTCCTCACTACTAAATATTCCACAGTCAACTTTTAGTGGGATTATAACAAAGTAGAAGCAATTGGGAATGACAGCAACTTAGCCACAAAGTGGTAGGCCACATAAAATGACAGAGCAGGGTCAGCAGATGCTGAGGCTCATAGCGCGCAGAGGTCACCAACTTTCTGTGGAGTCAATCACTCCAAACTTCATGTGGCCATCAGATTAGCTCAAGAAAAGATTGTAGAGAGCTTCATGGAATAGGTTTCTATGGCCGAGCAGCTGCAGCCAAGCCTTACATCACTAAGCGCAATGCAAAGGATCAGAGACAGTGATGTAACGCACGCTACCACTGGACTCCAGAGCAGTGGAGACGTGTTCTCTGGAGCGATGAATCATGCTCCATCTGGCAGTCTGATGGATGAGTCTGGGTTTGGCAGTTGCCAGGAGAACAGTACTCGTGTGACTGGATTGTGCCAAGTGTAAAGTTTGGTGGAGGGGGGATTATGGTGTGGGGGTGTTTATCAGGAGTTGGGCTCTGCCCCTTAGTTCCAGTTAATGGTACTCTTAATGCTTCAGCATAACCCTGTGGAAAGCCTTCCCAGCAGAGTTGAAGCTGTTATAGCTGCAAACAGTGGGCCAACATCATATTAAACAATGTGGATTAAGAATGGGATGTCACTCAAGTTCATTTGTGTGTGAAGGCAGATGAGCGAATATAGTGTAGCTTGGCCTCTAGTGGAATTCTTTTTTGAAACAGTCATTCTGACCTCTTCCCTAAACATTCTGCCAAACACAGTGAAACTGTGGTAATCTCTGTGCATTTAGTACACGTGTCTGTTCAGGAATGTCACAATATCAGAAATTTTGTAGTCAGTACCAGTAGAATTACATGATTCTTAATACCCAGTTTACAAAAAAGGTTAAATGTAAACTTCTTTATTTTAAAACACTGACATAGTGGCGCATCAGTTATTTAAATGTTAACATTGTTTTGTGGACAAGACAGACTGAAATGTTAAGATGTTTGCTGTGTATCTTACTAATGTTACAGTTACATTAGGCTAACAGGAGCTTTTAATGTTCGCAACTGCAGATACTCCAGCCCAAGAAATAAGTTGGTTTAACAATGGCACTGCCACCTGTATCAAACTACTTTGTAAATGGACTAGTTCTTATATAGTGTTTTTTCTACTCACCCATTCATACAAGCACTTTTTTTTCTACACTTAAGTACTATCTATCTAACATTCACACCCCAATGAACACATTGGAGAGCAACTTTAGGTTCAGTATCTTGCCCAAGGACACTTCTGCATGCAGACTGGAGCAGCCAGGGATTGAACCACCAACCTTCCAGTTAGCAGAAGACCTGCTCTATCCTATGAGCTACACATGCATGAAAAGCATAGTGAGTTATCAGTAAATATACTTGTATTTCTCTTTCTTGAGACACTGCATTTTCTGGTTGGCTCCACTATTCAGCACTGGTGTGATGAGGTACAGAAGAGAAAGTGACATTAAAGCACACTGAGTAGACCAAAGAAAGAAGAGGAGCTATAAAGAAACAGCATAGATGGAGATCTCGGCAGAGCTTTAGATGGAGTAATAGCCAACAGCTCCCATCAGCTGTTGGTTGTGCCTGGCTGGGCATGGTGAATGCACTCTGTTATTGATCTGCCTCGAGAGCTGGCGGTTGTGGTTTTTCTTTTAAAAGCCACGGTGAGATACAGCTCTTGCTGTCTGCCTCTATTGCATCTACTGACAATATCACAGCCGAAGCTTCCTCTAGCTTGGAAAATGGCTGAGCTATGAGGGCAGAGATGAATAGAGAGGGTTAAAAAAAAAAAAAAAGCAACTGGTTAGGAATAGAGGGGGAATGAGTGTTGAAGATCAGGAGAAGCAGGAAGTAAGACAGACTATGATAAGGGAGAGGAAGAGTGGTGCCTGCTGCCCTGCTTTGGCTGTGTTTATTTGCAAAACCAAGCTGTGCCCATCAAAAATGCAACACACACACAAAACAGCACAACAGTACAAACAACCACAGCAGCAGGTGAGCCCACAAAAACAAAGAGGGCAGGAAGCAGACATTGGCTTGGCTTTGTTTACTTCACACACACACACACAGATATAAACTCCCCGTCTCCATCACTTCCCTACATCTCCCTTTTTTTATCTCTGAAGTGCTGTGTCAGGCAAAGTGGATTCATTATTTAGTGAACTGGGATTCTTGTTATCAGAGAAACATTTATTTTATTTCATTGTTTTAACTGTATCTTGGATGAATATATGCATGAATTTTAACATTTGTTACTCCTTTTTTATTTATTATTTGCTAGTTTGAGTGTGATTATCTATGAGATGGTAACACCTCATAGATATCTCTGGGGAGGTGAAGAATCCAAAGTGTGTGTTAATGTTGGATATAATGACAAAGGTCAATTACAAAGAAAAAAAGTCAGTTTCACCTGTGCATGAATATTAATACATTTTATCAGTTACTTATGAAGATAATTTGCCATATGTTTGTGTCAACAGCACCAATGTGGTGATGAACTACTCAGAAATCGAGTCCAAGGTGAGAGAGGCCACCAATGACGACCCCTGGGGACCCTCCGGACAACTAATGGGAGAAATAGCCAAGTAGGTGTAACAGACTCTCTCGCGTGCCCACACACGCACGCACGCACACAGACTTATTATGTAGTGGTAAACACCACACACTAAGGTAGCAGATAAGCTGTATTGTGACATTAAGCACATGTTCACTCAAAATGAGCATGTATAGTGTAATCTGTGTAAATAAGCAAATGATTTATCTGCATTGTTTTCTAAGATTTTTAATGCTATTTATTGTATTTGTAGATCTACCTTCATGTATGAGCAGTTTCCAGAGGTGATGAACATGCTGTGGACCAGGATGCTGAAGGACAACAAAAAGAACTGGAGACGAGTCTACAAGGTACAGTTGCATTATGGTTGTTTGCAAACCTAACTGAGGTAATTTTGGCCTCCTTGTCTTATAGCTTTCTATTTTCAATTAAATTAATAATTTTTGCAATTTTAAAATTTCAGTCCCAATTTAAAAATTTTTAAAAGTCTCACTGTTTGACCATTGTCTGCTGCATAACTACATATGAAGGGCAGTGAACTTAAGCCTCAGTAACACAGGTCTGGAGACGAGTTGACAACATCTGTCTGGCACACAAGTTTGCTAGGGAAAAATGTGTATTTCCCATCTGGTTGGCGAGTGGTTTCTTGGTGAAATCTGTCTCAAAGACGGTGCAATTGCATTGGTTGCTAACAGATTGCCGTGGTCACCTACAGTGTATCACAAAAGTGAGTACACCCCTCACATTTCTGCAGATATTTAAGTATATCTTTTCATGGGACAACACTGACAAAATGACACTTGGACACAATGAAAAGTAGTCTGTGTGCAGCTAACAGTGTAAATTTATTCTTCCCTCAAAATAACTCAATATACAGCCATTAATGTCTAAACCAGCGGCAACAAAAGTGAGTACACCCCTAACAGACTACACCTGTAAATGTCCAAATTGAGCCCTGCTTGTCATTTCCCCTCCAAAATGTCACGAGTCGTTAGTGTTACTAGGTCTCAGGTGTGCATAGGGAGCAGGTGTGTTCAATTTTGTAGTACAGCGCTCACACTCTGTCATACTGGTCACTGAAAGTTCCAACATGGCACCTCATGGCAAAGAACTCTCTGAGGATCTTAAAAGACGAATTGTTGTTCTACATGAAGACTGTTATATAAGCTGCACACAGACTACTCTTCATTGTGTCTTAATTTGAAGGCAGTTGGTTTGTGGTTTGCATTCCACGTAGTGGTTAGCACTGCTGCCTCACAGTTAGAATACCATCTGGAAGGCCTGGGTTCGATTCCACCTTGGCCCATGCCTCTCCCTCTCTCTGTGTGGAGTTTGCATGTTCTCCCGTGCTTGCGTGGGTTTCCTCCGGGTACTGCGGTTTCCTCCCACATTCCAAAGACATGCACTTACTGGGGTTAGGTTAATTGGCTACTCTAAATTGCCCATAGCTGTGAATGAGTGCGTGAATGTGAGTGTGAAAGGTTGTCTGTCACTGTGTGTTGGCCCTGCAACAGGCTGGCGACCTGTTCAGGGTGTACCCTGCCTCTCGCCCTATGACAGCTGGGATAGGCTCCAGCCCCCCCGCGACCCTTAACAGGATGTGCAGAAGCGAATGGATGGATTTTTAATCCTGTTCGGCCTACGACTCAATTTTGGTTAGACTATTTAATTTAGACTGGTTAGACTCTATTTAACAGCATCGGAAAGGAGTAGTAAAGAGTTTGCGCTGGTCCTTACAAGTGTATCACTTATCACTGGGCACTTCTAAGTGATTATGCGGAAATTCACAAGCTTTTCTAGTGGGTATACGCCGCCGTATACCAGCGTATCACGTAGACTACACCACTGGAAGGGACGCAGTACAAGCGCTGTATGTACGCAAAACACGGTGACAGCGAAGTTTTCAGGTTTCCGGTGTTGTGTCAAAAAGGGATTTCCCTTTTTTAGGGCCCGAGCACGAACTGTGGGAAGGCCCTATTGTAATTGCTTCGTTTATTATTATTTTTATTTTTTTTTTTTTTTTTATTATTATTATTCAGGCAAATGAATTGGCTTTTTGGGGGCTTTATCATATTCAAAAACTCATGAAACTTTGCACATGCGTCACACCTGGTGAAAATTTAAGTATTTTAATGGGCTCGGGCAAGGGCGCGCCCAAATGGCTCGCTAGCGCCCCCTAAACTGGAGCCCCCCCGCTGTGTTTCACGTACATGAATGAAACTTCATACACATGTATATCATGTCCACGCGCACAAAAAATCCTCTTGGAGCCATGCCCTAAACCCAACAGGAAGTCCGCCATTTTGAATTAATTATGCAAATTTGGCGATTTGCAGCCCTCACACTTTTTCTAATAACTCAGAGGTTTTAGACGTTATCATCTTCATATTTGGTTTGTCTAACCTACACCCCCAGGGGAATCTAAATCTCGAAAATGGTGAGTTTTTGCCAAGGGGGAGGGGTCCTTATGCCCCTTTGAACTTTGATCATTCGCCATGAAATTTTGATTGCCTCTCATTCATACCTACATGATCCAATGTGCATCAAACTTCTCCAGTAGGATGAGGGTGCCCCCCTGAACACATACATATGACAATATTTAATATCAGTTGCAGCGCCACCTAGTGGGAACAGGAAATGTCATATTTTACACTTGGAGGTCCAGCTCCAAGGTGGTTTAGCAGAACCATCTCAAATTTCACCTGGAAAGCCTTAAGAAGTTGGACTTACTGTGTTTTCAAAACTGTGACTTTTTGACAAAAGGGCGTGACCCTTATGGGACGGCAAAGTTCGATGATTCGCCATGAACACAAAAATGGCTGTAACTCAAAGCCAACTTGCCCAATCTGGCTCAAACTTCAGTGGTGTGATAAGCACCCTGTCCTGAACACACTGATATGCATAAAGTCCATAAACGTTAGAGCGCCGCCTAGTGGCAGCTCGGAATATCTTAAAATAGCAAGTTTTTGAGTAGCCCCGGAGCTACGTTTTATCTACATGTATGAAAATGTACAGGCTCATGTAACATCCTAAGACGTACAAAAAAGTCTCTTGGACCCATACCCCAAACCCTACAGGAAGTCGGCCATCTTCAATTGAAGGTGTCAATTTTTGCGATTTCCACGCCTGCTATTTGAACGAACTTGTCCTAGGGCATTTCATTTATTTAAAGAAAATTGGATCAAGTTGATCTACACAAGTAGCCCATCAAAAGTTATTCATGGTTTTGTAGAATATTGAACAGTGTTTCCATGGCAACCCTCTGAATTTGGACTTTTTTCAATTTCAAATTCACAGAGATTATAAACATCAGCCCCTGGGCTGTGCTTTCTCTGTGTATCTGAAAATGTGCCTGCTGATGTAAGATGCTAACACCTACAAAAAAGTCTCTTGGACCGATAGCCGAAACCCAACAGGAAGTCAGCCACGTTCACTTTAAAGTGTCATTTTTGCAGCATTTTTCGCCTTTCTCAGGCCTTTTTGCCTCAACTCCTCCTAGGGCATTTGACCCAGTGACACCAAAATGGCTCCAGATCATCCACACAGTAGCCCATCAAAAGATATTCATGGTTTTGTAGAATATTGAACGGTGTTGCCGTAGCAACCCTCTGAATTTGGACTTTTTTCCATTTCAGGCCCAGATAGCTTATAAACATCAGCCCCAGGGCAGTGCTTGGTCTGTGTACCTGAAATCGTGCATGCTGAAGTAACATCCTAAGACGTACAAAAAAGTCTCTTGGACCGATAGCCGAAATCCAACAGGAAGCCTGACATGTTCTAATTAAGGTGTCATTTTTGCAGCATTTTTCACATTTTTCAGGCCTGCTATTTGAATCATCTTCTACTACAGCTTTTCATCCAGTCACACCAAAATGGCTCCAGATCATCTACACAAGTAGCCCGTCAAAACATAGTCATGGTTTTGTAGAATATTTAACGGTGTTGCCGTAGCAACCCTCTGAATGTGGGATTTTACTCATATACCACAGTGCACCAAATTGTTACATCTCTCTCATACATTGTCCAATCTATTCCAAACTTCACAGGCTTAATGGGAGGGTAAGGGAGACTGGACACACCCCTCTATCAGCTTTGTTTCACACTCATAACGCCACCTAGTGGCAACAGGAAATCAGTAGGACACTGATACTCATCATCCTATGGTCATTACAGTTTCATTGATGGCTGCAGGCATTACATAGAGCATTGTGACATATTAATTAGTGGGCACTCACCGACGCCACCTAGTGGAAGCGGGAGACGAACGACGGGAGGTACAGCTAGCCTGCTGAGCCGTCAGCAGCCGGGTGAGCCAGCTACTCTCTCGTCTGCGAGAACCTCCGAGCGCGGTTCGGCTGGAGCGTGCCACGGGTCGACGCGCGGCTTGGCTGGAGCGCGCCAGGGGTCGACGCGCGCCGGGTGCGAGGGCCCGCTCATCGCCGCTTGCGGCTTTAATTTTTTTTTTTTTTTTTTTTTTTTTTTTTTTTTTTAAACATTTTTTTTTTTAACATTTTTTTTTTCTTTGCTTATATCGGCAAATATACAGGTGCACAGGATTTGTGAAGGGCTTATACAAAATGAAGAAATGACTTGTTCATATTGTAGCGTCTGTTAAGAAGTTGAAGAAGATGGCGAGAGATTGCCAGCAAAAGTCGCCCTTTTATTAACAATTAAATGGTTGCTGTGTGCCGCAACCAAAACAAAACAGTAACAACAACGAGACTGACTCAGATAATGACGGAGAGGGAACCCGGCATGCTTGATGGCAAAATCA